>NW_007734265.1:60813-95165 GCF_000696425.1 Galeopterus variegatus | reverse complement strand
AAATTCCTTAGCAAGGTGTATCCTGGGTATCATCTCAAGATAATGTCTGCTAAACATAATCTTACAAATACCACGGGAACCTTTTTCCTGGTTGACATCCATGCATTAATCAAGGCCCTTTAAGTACAACCATTCAGCCAGCTATGAACCCACCTAATTGTCCTGCCATCCAGATCACATTTCTCCATCTTGTCCCCAAGTATGTAAACAGAGACTGTGTCAAATGCCTCACTGAACCCAGACTCACACTTTTATGGTGTGAAAATGATCTACTAATCAAACCCATTAATTTTTAGCTGAAAAGGGCTGTTGGAAAATAGTACAATCTCAAGAGATAGAGAAAGCAGGAGAGAAAGAGGAAGCAAGAGGGAAAGCAAGAGAGAGAGAAGGAAAGAGAGAAAGAATGGCAGGAAGGAAAGAGAGAGGAAGAGAGAAGCAGGGGAAGAAGGAAAAGAAAGAAAAAAAAAGAAAGATTACACCAATCTGTTTGCCTATCTTTGGAAAGAGAAAATAAAAGGCGTATTTCAAGAATAATAGAAACTCTGAGTAAATTTATTTTTTGCTCATCTGTTTTTAACAATTTTCTACAATACGTCTATATTACCATATCAGCATATAAAAAAATAATTCCCTCCAAATCACTCATACACATACTCTGCATTAATTTGTTTCTATCATTGATTTAAGTTCTAGCTACCCTCCTCTGAATTAGTTTTCATTTAAACTACAAATACCACGGGAACCTTTTTCCTGGTTGACATCCATGCATTAATCAAGGCCCTTTAAGTACAACCGTTCAGCCAGCTGTGAACCCACCTAATTGTCCTGCCATCCAGATCACATTTCTCCATCTTGTCCCCAAGTATGTAAACAGAGACTGTGTCAAATGCCTCACTGAACCCAGACCCACACTTTTATGGTGTGAAAATGATCTACTAATCAAACCCATTAATTTTTAGCTGAAAAGGGCTGTTGGAAAATAGTACAATCTCAAGAGATAGAAAGCAGGAGAGAAAGAGGAAGCAAGAGGGAAAGCAAGAGAGAGAGAAGGAAAGAGAGAAAGAATGGCAGGAAGGAAAGAGAGAGGAAGAGAGAAGCAGGGGAAGAAGGAAAAGAAAGAAAAAAAAAGAAAGATTACACCAATCTGTTTGCCTATCTTTGGAAAGAGAAAATAAAAGGCGTATTTCAAGAATAATAGAAACTCTGAGTAAATTTATTTTTTGCTCATCTGTTTTTAACAATTTTCTACAATATGTCTATATTACCATATCAGCATATAAAAAAATAATTCCCTCCAAATCACTCATACACATACTCTGCATTAATTTGTTTCTATCATTGATTTAAGTTCTAGCTACCCTCCTCTGAATTAGTTTTCATTTAAAAAGTAATTGAAATTATACATGATATTTATTATTATTTGAAAATGAATGTCAGTGCTTTGTTAGCAATGAGATTTCTCCCCTCCCTCAAATAATAATAGAAAACGAGAATACTGCAGGGGGGCGGGGGTGTGTGTGTTTCCATTAACTTTTAATCTGGAACACAAGAATCCTTTCCAACATACATTCACAGTTAATCCAAGTGGTTTTTTAGGGAATGTCTCAGCTTGCTGTATACAATGTTATTCTGATTTATTTATATTTCCTAGGAAAACGTAGAGTGAGTTTTGAATGATTTTTTCATACATTTTTAGGAACCCTCATTATGAACCCAATTCTGTCTTTGGCAGCTTTACTCTCTTCCAGCCTCCCCATGCAGCGTGCACGGGACACTGTGTGTGTGCCGGGGCAGGCTTTAAACATCTCTCCACATTTCCCAGCGCCCCACCTGGGTTCCCATTGACGGCATGGACATGAAAAATGGACTGTTTTGGGCAATCACATCAGCCAAGCTGCCAGCAAAGGTGGCAAATCGAATCTCCAGGAAAAATGGGCAATCCAAATTGCAGCCCACAGAAGCTTTCTGAGAGGAATGAGAGGGGACAATATTGAAATATAGTAGCAACTGTTAACTGGGGCTCCTCTGACCAGCTGCCAGGGTGTGAAGGGTACTGAAAAAGGACGATCACAGCAACTTTGTTTCCAGATGCTCTTATCCTCCCTCCCATCTGGAGAACACACAGTTTCAAGCTTTGGGAACCTACAAATAAAAATAACCATCCATCTTAACAAATCCAAACAACCCCAGCCTTGTCCACACAGAGTTTATAGCAGGACCAGCTTTGGAGAAATTCTGAATTTGAAAAAGTTTCTTTTTTTTCTCCTAATATTCCTATTTCCCTACTCCTGGTGGATCCTTAGGTCACCTTCTTAGCCTTCCCTGCCTAACTCCCTTTACTTCATTTTTTTTTTTTACACACGCATACGTTCATTCAGTTCACAAACATGTATTGAATCTCTCAGGCACTGTGCTAGTTACGAGAGATTCAGTGGTAAGGAAATCCAGACCTAGTTCTGCCCTTATAAAACTTATGGTCTAGTGTGAAACAAATGTGATCCAAATAACTTGACAAATGAAGATAAATTTGAAATTGAGAGGAAATAAAGCTGCTTAATTGTTTAATAAGCTTATCTGTCACACATGCTTTCTCAGAGTAAAACCTGCTCAATCCCATAGAACTGATCTTTTGAAAAACTCACTGTTAAGAACTGAGGACTCAAACATAAATACAGGATAGTACAAATGTTTTGGGTGCTTTGATAAGGCCCCTACAGGAAAGCAAAATAAGGACTTGAATCCTTCTTGCACACTTTAAATATCCCTGTGGATGAGATGTTTCTGCCCATATATATCACTATGAACAGTTGCCTGTCCTTGGAACAGACAACTGCCAAGACTATAACTATATACATGCAGAAATGCCCTGAAAATTAATTTCCAAGCAATGTGAAATTATTTCAACCATGTCCTTCCAGCTCATGCTGCTTTCCTCTGTGAAAAGATGGGATTGCCAAAGGTGTCCCATGGAGAGCTTGCTGCTGTTTAGTGTTGAACCACAGACCACACTAAAAAAGAAATTAAAGAACTGCTTTCCATCATCATGTTCCGATTGAGAAATCAATATAATTCATCCCCAATAGAGTGTTCTAATTAATGTGATCTCATTTTCCCTTGTGCGAACGCCGGCAGGTGGTCAAACTGAAATTGACGTCTTTTGCAACAAGGACAGCACAAGGCTTAATCAATGCACAGAGCTGGAAGTGAACAGGGGGTGTTTGCAGGTGAGATTAGGACAAATTTTTGAACAGTTGGAACCACCCAGTGATGGTGGTATCTCAGGATGTGCTTAGTTCAGTCACTGGGGACTTCACATGGAGAAAGGACGATGACTTGAGGATGTGGTAGAGGGGGATTTCACAAAGGTATAATATAATGGACATCAAAAATACCTAGATTCTGACAGACCTGGGTTTGAATTTTGTCTCCGTGATTTGAAAACTGGTTTGACCTTCCTTGTGCAAATTGCTTAATCTTATTGACCCTCATTTTTCCCTCCTGTAAAACGGAGATTAATAATAGTGTCTATACCTTGCAGGGCAGTAATGAGAATTAAATACAATAATATTTAGGATAGTTCCTGATATATGTTAATAGTGATTTGAAAACTGGTTTGACCTTCCTTGTGCAAATTGCTTAATCTCATTGACCCTCATTTTTCCCTCCTGTAAAACAGAGATTAATAATAGTGTCTATACCTCGCAGGGCAGTAATGAGAATTAAATACAATAATATTTAGGATAGTTCCTGATATATGTTAATACTCAGTAACAGGTAATGATTATTACTACTTTTTACAAATATTTTTAATATTATCAGATTTTTAAACATCCAGGTTTTCCATTGGGGTATTTATATTCTATGAGGCATGCCAAAATTTTAGGAGGAAGATAAATTTTAACTAAGGCAACATGACCACAGCAGAACTAGAAAATGTGGTTAGAGGATTCAGGAAGTATGAATTATTCCTGGTAACACTTCTGTGTTTTTAGAATATAAAGTAAGCAATCATTTGTGTGTTGTATTGCATTAGACTGAATGTTACAGAAATCTCCATTTCTGTATGTCCAAAATGCTCAGATATTGGCAATTTTATACCATTCTATCTGTATAGAACTATATAATATTTCATCCCAAATCATACCTTTCTATTTCATAATTTAAGGAGAAATTTGATAGTGGGTAGAAGCAGTGTACATGAATTTCACTAAAGTATTTCTGTAATTCTACAGGACTATCAGTTAATCAGAGTTAAATTCTCTGTGGGTTTTAAAGCAAGCTGCTATAGCCTCTCTTTAGTGTCCTGTCTGTATCTGATTAACACTGCTCCTGTGTTCTGAGCACTTTTCTAGACACAGTGCACATGGTCTCTGCCGTTCCTTGTGAAGACCTGCCATGGATAAAGCTCTAGGTCTGCCACTGTTTGATGTCTGACCTTGGAAACTTTGATTAATTTATCTGGACCTCAGGTTCCCCAACTATAAAATAGAGGAGTTGGAGTATAGGGCACCCAGATTTCCTCCAACTCTAACATCCCATTTTTCTATAGCTGGGCTCTAGTGTGAGGGGCCCAGGATTCATATTCCTTCCCGTATTACCTCATCCTCATAAAATCATTCCATGCCAGGAATTTTTCCAAGGGCTAATTTGCACAACAATTATTCCAACCCAGCCAGCCTTTTCCTGGACTCAGCTCTTTAGGCCAGGGAAGGGAAGTAGAACTCGGGCCATCTGTCCCATAATTCTACAGACTCTGTTTTTGAATGGTTGCCTAGGATAAATTTAATTAGGAAAGTAAACCTATTGGGGGAAATCACAAAACACATTGCGAAACCAGAAAATAAAAGGGACTTTTGAATAAGATTTGTTTTGCTCTACAATCCTGAAGCTGGCTGAATATCTGGGCTTCTCCTTCTCGTTCCATAATACTGTTGCCCCAGTTCTCGGTCTCTCAGGATTTTCACTCCTACAGTGAGTTTCTCTTACCCACCTCCTCTAGTGCAACTGCCTTTATGACTCCCTTCGTCTACTACACTTTTTCCATTTTGTGTTTTAATTCTCCCACGTATACTTCACTTTTCCTGTGTCTGTAGGGTACACTTATTTTTGCTGCCCAGCACCTATTCTGCCTTCTTTTGTCAAAAGTAAGTCAACTTTGGGAGAAACATCTTCCATGCCTGTGTTTCCTGGGGTTCTGGGGGTGGAGCTGAGAGTCTTGGCTGACCCATTCTGACCATTCAGCAAGTAGCTTCAGCCCCAACGATGTAGCAGGCAATGTAGCAAGGCTCCTGCTTTTTTGGAACTTATATTCCTACAGGAGCTCCTAGAGATTGAAGACCACTTTTTTTCTCCCTAGCAACCAGCATACTACATGGTACAAAGTACATATCCTCAAAAAATGTGATGAAGGATGAATGAATAAAATGACCTCAATAGCACATAATAGTAAAAACATTGTGTGCACACACACACGTGTGTGTGTGTGACATAGAGTTATCACTGTGCTCCAGGATTGCTCCTACAGTTTCACATGGATAAATCCACTTAACACATACAGAAATCTTGTGTGATAGATTCTATTATAACACCAGTTTGCAGAGAAGGAAACTAACACACAGAAAAATTAAGTGACATATCCATAGTCACAGAGATGGCAAGCAGTAGGGAGGACTTAAACCTAGGCAGTCTAGCTCCTTAGACCACACTTATAATCATGTTGTTATGTCATCTCAATCATGGACACAAGACTAAGGGAAGTGACAATATAACAAACCTGGGAAGTTATATTTTTACTTTTCCCTTTCCATTCGAAAGGTGATATTTTGTATTTTATATTTTTTCTCATCCTTAAATCAAATAAATACACTTTAATATAGATTCCTATTTAGTAACCATTTTGACTTTATGGTTCTCATTCTACCAAGAAGATAGAAGGTCAAGATCTGAAGATGTGTTGTTTTAGTGAAAATAGCAACGTTGATAAAATATAGAGGAAAAAGCCAGTATTGGAGATGAACACACAAGAGTGCATAATACACATGGACAGCCATCGTAATGCTATGAAAACAGATATATGCCACCTATTTGTGGAGCTCTAAAAGATCATTCTAAAACTGTCCAGGTCAGAACAGAGAACAAGAACTAGAAACCAGCAGAGTTTCTAGGGTAACCTCTTAAGTTACGGCCTCTCAGTGGCAGAGGAAATTCATCAGTTAGCATCCCATGGAGTCCTGTTTACAGTCTGCAGGAACATTCATTGGGCTATTATGAAGAACGCTAATGCTCTCAATTACACCTAAATTAAGATAAAGCAGTAACCTAGTTACTGTAAAGTGGTTTTATTTATAGACAGCAATTTAATCTTTAATATGCAACCACCATCTGTAAAACTACTTAGCCCCATCTATCCCATTTATGTCTTTATTATCCTCTTATAAAAGCACATGGAGCATTCTTGGTTATAGATGTGAAATGAGTTCTTCCTCCGACACTTTTTTTTAAACTTAAAAATGTTGATGTAATTACAGTGAATAGATACATTTTCACGCTCAATGTCCTTCATCCATTATACACCATAATGAAATTAACCATAATCTCTAGAGAAAGGAAAAGCGATTTATGATTTTTGAAAAGTAGGACCTTTTTCCTCTTCCAGTAGAAGCATTTCTTTGCATGGCAGGGAGGTCTGGAGATGGGGGCAGAGGTGGGGGAGGAACAGAGAGATTCCTATGCTCAGGACTGTCAACCTTTTCAAGTAAATCATGTCTCAGAAGAAAGCAAGCCTCTAAGCACATTGAACCAGCTGTGTGCCTTCAACCAGCATTGTTGGAGAGCCAGCTTTCAAAATGCAAACTGCCTCCTCAGAACACATCTGGAAGCATAACTAGCTTCTAAGCTAAGCATTTCAGCAGAGGCAGCCTGTCTATCCCAAAGGATAGAAAGGTTATTTTCTGAGCAGGGTTCCCAGGCTCTTGAGCAGTTATACAAAGCCTGACAGTTACAGTCATTCCTCTAATGATGATTAGTTTACAGGTGGAGGGAAAAGCAGACAAACAGAGAAACAGAAGGTCTTGAAAACCTGGTAGGATGGACAAAATCAGCAAATATCTGTTTTGTTTAGGTAGGTCTTTAGAGTGCAGAAAGTCTCGGTTAATAGAGATTCTTATTTATAAATGTAGGAGATTTTTATAGCTAGATGAGGAACCAGAAAGTTTGTTTACTTTGAGGTCGGCAAATGCAAGTCCAGTGTGCCATAACTTCCCCTGTCTCTTTCCTGTGGCAGACAATCACCTGTGCATTCTTTCTCACTTTTTTGGGGGGGGGGCGGGGGCACTGACCCAGCATTCTATGCTACCGATGGCACATGGGATAAAATCTAGAAGCCATTAGCAGACAATCTCCTGTGCATTCTTTCTCACTTTTTTTTTGGGGGGGGGGCACTGACCCAGCATTCTATGCTACCGATGGCACATGGGATAAAATCTAGAAGCCATTTCATGCCCAATAGTTTCCTTATTTTTACAGCTGAGGAACTGAATTCCAGAGAAGCTTAGTGACTCTCTCAAAGACACACAGTAAGTTAGCATGAGAGACTGGAACAGATCCCAAATGTCCCTGCTCCTAGTCCTGGAGTCTTGACATGTCAGTAGAGTCTTATTTACACCCAATCAGCTGTGTCCCAGGGCATAATAAAACATGAACCTGTAAACTAAACTTCAATAGATGATCATGAGTTAGCCTTTAATCAGCTCAATCCAACTTCTAATACTTACAGTCCCAAACAATGATGATAGTCGGTCTAATGATTCTTGGGGTGGAAACACAGCAAAACCCCATGGTGCAGTATCTAATTCATGCTGGCAAAATTATTTCCAACAAGAATTTAGCCATGTATTCTACCAAGGGCTCGTGAAGTTGTTACTATCTTTCAAAATGTTAGCTCAAATTTGGACATATATTAAAAGAAGACAGTCTACAAGAAGGTGGAAAAGGCTACATGCACTGAAATATTACATCCTCTCTAGAGTAGGTCCATTCCCTCTTTTGCTTCATCACAGCTATTTCCTTCAAAAACACCAATCACAATAAAAAATCACTTTGTTTTCTTATTTACTGTCCATCTCTTCCACTAGAACATAAGCCCTATGAGGGTGGAGACATTTTCTGTCTTATTCTCCATCCTTATCTCCAATAACTCGCATGGTACTTGATACAAAACAAGTGCTCAATCTATTTTTATTAACATAAATAATGAATAAAGTTTGATGTATTTATAATAGAAGACAAAGGGCTTTTACCTAAATGAACAGCTAGGGAAGGAGGGCTTATTAGGGAAGAATGTAAATGATAGTTACAAAGATGACTTGGAAACTTAAGAAAATGCTCATAATTTAATGCTAATAATATAATGGAAAGAGAAAATAGGCTACAAAACTGCATGTATACTGTGGATTGAAATATACTCTTGTACCTCTGAATTTTTATCCTCTGGTATATATGCTCTGCTTTAAAAAAATAAAATAAAGTAAAATAACTGAACTACCACCAAAATTGCGGTCACGAAAAAAGATAAAAAGGAAAAAAAAAAAAGATGACTTGGAAACTTAAGAAAATGCTCATAATTTAATGCTAATAATATAATGGAAAGAGAAAATAGGCTACAAAACTGCATGTATACTGTGGATTGAAATATACTCTTGTACCTCTGAATTTTTATCCTCTGGTATATATGCTCTGCTTTAAAAAAATAAAATAAAGTAAAATAACTGAACAACCACCAAAATTTTTTTTTATTCTGATATTTTTACTGTACAGTTGAGGAAACTGACTTTCAGAGATGCAGGGACATCAGAATGATCCAGAGATAGGGAGTGGGAAAGCTGAGGTTTAAACCAGTGTAAACCAATTCCCTCTTAATGCTCTTTCTGTTCTATTAGCCAGATTCCTAGGGTTAAGAGTATCTTTAGAGTCCTTACGTGTTAACTCAGTGACACCTGCAGGACATACTCAACTGATCTGAATTTCACCAGTACAGAAAATAGAGAAAAACAATGCATAATTTCTTAGAAGAATTGTACCCAGTCACCCCCCTGCCTTAGAAAACAACCCTTCTGCTAAATTCTGAGCTAAATGTATTGATTTCTCCTCCTGGACCCTGATAAGTTGTTACTTCCACTCAAGCAAGTGCACCATTATTTGAGTCTTGTATGTTTCCATCTACATAAGTATTTAGAATAGGTAAATCCATAGACACAGATTCAGACTGTGGTTGCCAGTGACTGGGGGAGGGGTGGAATGGGGATTGACTGCTTAATGGGTTGGGGTTTCCTTCTGAGGTGCTGAAAATGCTCTGGAATTCGATGGAGATGGCCACTGGACAACATTTAGAATATACTAAACATCACTGAACTGTTTACTTTAAAATGGTTATTCTTATGTTATATGAATTTCACCTCAATTCAAAAGACATCACTGACCTGTGGGATGGGTCTCCTATGAGTTCTGGGCCTCAACAGAGAGCGTGGAAGACACAGAAGGCAAATATGCTGATTTCCATTTTTGTCAGAGCAATCTGATACAACCAGGGAAGGTATTAAGCCTATACACATAAAGTATTCTTAGCTAACTAACTACAGCATCCTGCTCTTGTTACATAAAAATTTCACTGTGCATTGCTTTTCAAGAGCCCATGCCAAAGCAGCTTAAAAACGAGGGTGTGGAAAGACCCATCCATGCTTTTTCATTAGGGCAATATTGCCCCAAATGGGATGAAAATTTGTCCTTGATGGTTTAGAATGTCTTAATCTTTTCATGTACAGAGCACAGTTATACATATAGCACATAAACAGTAGATCTGCGGCATTAACACTTCATGGTGAGGGGGATGATTATGCAAAAAGACTTAAAGAGGCCCCTGGGGGGACAATAATGAAAAAAAGGGTTGAGAAACACTACCATAGATTAATAAAGAAAATCAGGAATGATCCATTTCTCTTGAGAAATGAGTAAGTTTCCCTAAGGAGGAATCTTCACATAAACAATATTTGAAAGGGTTGAGAAACACTACCATAGATTAATAAAGAAAATCAGGAATGACCCATTTCTCTTGAGAAATGAGTAAGTTTCCCTAAGGAGGAATCTTCACATAAACAATATTTGTTTACCATCCAGATAAATATCAAGTATGTCAAAAGAAAGAAAAAAAAAAAAAAGACCACAACAATACATTGAATTTTCAGGAGAGAAGAAACCTAAGAGTACTAGAGATAGGGGGAGGGAGGGGGTTTGGAGAGTGATAGATGGGGTAAAGGGCATAAAGAAAAATCATGATTTGTAATAATGAATATGCTATTTACAAAAAATAATAAGAAAAATCAAGTATGTTCTGAAGCACAATCTCACACAGTGATTAAGAGAACAGGATCCTCAGCTGTTCTACTCCCTAGCTGTAGGACATTGGCCACTAAGAACCTCTCTGAAACTCAGTTTTCTCAAATGGAAAAGGGAGAAAGAGCACCTACTTCACTGGTTACTGAATTAAATGGGATTATACCTCGAAGGTACAATCCACCCTCTCTATGCGTGGGTTCTGCATCTGCGGATTTAATCAACTGCAGATCGAAAGTATTTTTTAAAAACTGGGTCTGTACTGAACATGTACAGATGTTTTCTTGTCATAATTCCCTAAACAATACAGCATAACAACTATTTACAAAGCACTTACATGGTATTAGGTATTGTAAGTAATGTAAAGACGATTTAAAGTGTAGGGAGGGTGTGAACAAATTACTGTGCCATTTGATATCAGGGACTTCTGCATCCTCAGGTTAATCTGAGGGGGTCCTGTAGCCAATGACCCCGGGATACCAAGGGACAGTGGTACTTAGAACAGTGCCTGGAGCAGTCTAACTTCTCTATGAAAATTAGCTGCTAGTCCTTATTTTTCACTAAGGAAAGAGCCTTGGTGGTTAGGAGTAGGGGCTATGAAGACAGATTGCCTGGGCTTGCGTATTCACTGTGACTTTGAGCAAATTCTTAACATTTCTTGCTTTCAATGCCCCTACAATTTGTCAAGTGAGGGAAATAACAGTAACTCGCTTAGGATTATTCAAAGATTAAAAGCCTTAATTCCTAGAAAGCTTAAACAGCGTCTGCCACCGAAAATGCGTTCGATACACATTAAGTTGTTATGACTGTTATTACCACGATTACTACTGCAGCTATTATTATTACTAGCCTATCTGGCTGTCATAATTAAACTAGGTGCTGAAAAGGGTACAAAAGACTTTTAAAAATGTAGAAAATGGGACACCATTTGCTTAGGGTTCCCTGTGAGGAACGGAAGGAGAAAAGAAAAGGAACAGTAGAAAAAGACTAATTGCTAAATACTGCATAGAGACTACGGGTACTCCAAATTTTTATAAACAGCAGAGAATAGCATGAACTGGAGGAACTAAAGAAAGCTTCCTAGGGAGAGGTGGGAGTTGAAATGACGTCTCCTTTCCATCATTTAGAAATATAAACACCGCTCTTTAGCTATGTTCTCTTCGCTGCTGTGCATGAAAACAACCTTTTGAAAAAGATCCTTCCATCTTTACTTAACTTCTCACAGGCTCCCCTCCCTTGCTGCAAATTGTCCACTTGAAAGCATATAGTAAATGGAGCCAAAGTCCACCGCACAGAATAATAGGTCCTTAAGCTACAATGACTGCCGGAAAATGCCAGCTCTCTGAGCAGGAGCATATGGTGAAAACTGCTGGAAAGGCAGTGGTAATTTTTACAGCGGGTTATTACTACAAACCTCCTTTGAGAGGCCAATTCACAGTTTGTCCTAAACACTACATTAACTCATTTATGGTTTTCCAAAAATGCTTGATTTCCTACTGTCCCCAAGTCTGACAAACATGCTCTCCTAATTCAAAACCCTTATGGAGATCCTTAAACTCCCAGTAGAGTGTATTGATTGCCATTTCCAGGTTGCAAATCCAGCCTTCCCAACACATCCTTGAAGTAGCACATTTAGGCAGACGCCTTCAATCCCTCTAAATGTAACTTTCTTTCGGCTTCCAGGATTCTCATAGCTTCTCTGCAACAACACTACGAAATGTGCAGCTGGAAAGCATTTGGAGTGTTCATTCAAATTATCTCCTTGTAACGAGTCCACAGTGATGATTTCAAAACTTGAACTTGGTTATTGCTTACAAAAGTTAAAAAATATATTTTATTCCCTTTCCAAAAGGGTGATATTAAATATCTCCTCTTCAATTTTCCTGAATTGCCCTCTCCCTTGTGGGCAGAGATTTAAATATCTAGCAGTCAAATTCTGATTCTCCTTAGTTGCTAGATAGACATCAGTCATTTCCATCTGTTAGGAGGATTCTGTTTTCTTGAAAGGGATGTAAAGCTTAGATGCTAATGCAACACTGTTTGCATTGTTTAATCACAGCACTGAAACAGCCACTATATGCTATAAAATTTGCCAAACATACAAAGAAACGTTAATTGATACCTTAACAACCTTTGTGCCATCTGTCATTCTTTCAAAATAACCCAATAGCTCTGGGCATGATATTAAAATAGAGGACTGTCAAACTGTACTTTGCCACAGACAGTATTTCAGAGAAGTTAAGATGACTCTAGGATAGGATCTTTATTTTCATTTACATTACATTATAAAAACATTTCTTTTTAAAATTTATGAATATCTTCCCCTGGGGTGTAATGGAAGATGACGGAATCCAACTAAAATAATGAAAAAGTTGAATTCCAAAGCATGATGCATATAACATTGATTATATATGAGATGACTTACATGGAAGAAGGATAGCATTTAAAATAATATTTTAAAATAAGTATTATGAAAAAAAAACCTAGCACATCAAACCTAAGAGAACATGCATATGACTATTCAGAATTAATTCAATACTTTAAAAGTTCATCCAAAATATGTTTGATATTTGGATATATCAAAAAAACGTGCTGAATGAATGGGGATGAATAAAATATGGTATACGGTGGACTTGGACCAAATGATAGTGAGGGCCTTTCTGGCCACAAGATGCTCCAATTCCATGAGGCTGACTTAACTGATTTTTACAGCTTGAAATAATCAGCACCTTGACGGTTTGATAAGAACCTCTCCATGAATTAGACTTGGCTGAGTATATATAAAGGAGTCGCCTCTAGGAGGAAAGGTTGTTAGTTACATGGGAACTATCAACATGTTGATTTGTTTCTAATTCTTCATAAAAGTGGGAAGTTTAGACATTTCCTCGAGAGGTAGCACAGCAAGAACAACTTTGCTTCTTCTCAGCGTAGAACCACTGCAGCAGGAACAGGGTGTAATAGGAAAGACAATGGACCCACTGGAAGTATGGGTTCTGATGCAGTCTCAGCCCTTAATGTGCTCTATGACCAAGGCAAGTCTTTTTCCATCTGGTCATCTCAGCCACAGGAGTAGATGAGACGATCTTTAAGGACTCTTAACTTCTAAAACGTTATGACTCCTAAGCTTCTGGAGCATCAGAAATGAGATCCTATAGTAGGAAAGGTATGAGTTAAGTTCTTTGGAAATGTTCTTGCTATATGATTTGATTATTGATTTTGATATAATTAGAATTCAATATTCATTTGTTCATTCACTCAACAAATACATACGTTGTACTTCCTGTGAGCCTGTCCATCCTTCAGTTAGATGAGAGAACAACAGTGTGTTTAAAAATACTATGATGTGCAAGAATCACCTAATAAACTTACTCAAAATTCACTTTATATCTCTTCCTCTCTAAGCGTAGGAATGTGCATGGTACCTGCAAAGGAATATTTGAATCTCCATATCACTAGCCAAAACAATATTCAAGAGGAGACATAGAAAATAATTTTAGTCCTGATGTAGCAAGAGCTGATCTAAATAGCACTTGTTACTTCCAGCACTTTCGCACGTATGGTCCCTTGCCAAGAAATAAAACATCAAATTGTATTTGTCCATTGTATAGATTTTTCATTCACCTCACAATTACAAGTGAGTGTCTGAGGATGTCCTTATAGCATTGTGACCAAAAATATTGCAAAATTATTATTTGCAATAATTAACTTACAAGTTACATTACACTGACTGCACAGGGAGTCTTATGTCTAAGGCACAAATTAAACTGTACTGTGTGTCCTTGAGCAAGTGATATAGTCTCTCTGTTCCTCATTGTCTTCTTGTAAATAGAGTGGCACAAATTAGATAATTCCTAAGAACTATTTCTATTCTGATAGTTCATAAATCAAAGTAAAATAACTTTTCTAAAGGAATTAATTAATCTTCTGGGGATAAAATGAGATAAGCATTTCCTTTTATTCTACATTGCTCTGCAGATGATCTCTCCTGTACAATAATCAGATCTGAAGAAAAAAAGACCACATGACATGCTTAAGTGTAACCAGACTGTTTTCTAAGAGATACTGTAAATTCAGGAATCATTTTGTGGAGCTGAGATGACTTGCTTGGCAGTTATAATTTTACCTCCTCAGTGACTGAGCCAATTTTCTCCTCCAGCTCTCGTATACACCTTTAATGAATACATGTTTCTTTGATTAAATTAACATTTTTGTCTAGCTAATTAGCCTGAAAAACCTATGCTGAACTGATCTGGTAGCAACTTCATTACTGCTCATCGGTGCATGTTTGCGACCAATCACTGTCAGCTCAACTGCCTAATGATTAGGGAGACATTAAGTTTGGCTAATTTGGCTTTCTGTGGCCATCATCTCATTCCCAGTGACAGTCCAATCCCCACCCTGAATCGACCCTGCTTGACAGTGACAGATGTTTTAATCATACAGTTTTCATTCATTAATGCCCATCAGCATTGCTGGCCAGGTTTGCAGCAAATATCTTGATTTGAAACCAAAACTAATTAAATACTATCTTCATAATTACCTTATATAGTTACCCTTCCCTAAGTGGGCCAATATGACAAGGGCTGAAAAATAAAGCTTTAAATGAGGTTGGAGAGGGAGGGAGTCCCACCGTTGCTGAATTGCATTACCCCCGCTGCAAGTCTAACAAATGATGTGTGTCTGTGGGGAGCCATCCCTCCCCTTCTAAACTCTATGTTCAGAAAAGTACATCTCAGTTTTGCCTGTTACACACCAGCCAGATTGTGGCTTTCCTCACTCTGTGATGTTTTAGTAATAGTACTTTACACATGCATAGCATGCAGAAGATGCCAGTGAACCTTCCTTACTGATATAACCAATCTCCTTTAGGGAATAACACTTAGAGACCCACACCTTCCCCCTCCTGCTTTTCCAAGTATTCTGAGGGTCCTGGTTCCACCTTCAGCTGCAACATGCATAGCATGCAGAAGATGCCAGTGAACCTTCCTTACTGATATAACCAATCTCCTTTAGGGAATAACACTTAGAGACCTACACCTTCCCCCTCCTGCTTTTCCAAGTATTCTGAGGGTCCTGGTTCCACCTTCAGCTGCAAGGGTAGCATGTGACCTGGGTCAAGCCAATAAGCATTTGGTATCTCCTAATAACAAGGACGGGGTTACACCCAGGCATGTGACCCAACCGAGACCTATCACAGGCAATGAAGCTTGATTTGGGGAATCTCAGTTTGAGCTATATAAGAAGCTACCCTGTCTTTCCTGAGACATTTCACATTCAGAGACAGCAAGGTCAGCAACTGCTATAGCCATCCTGTAACCACAAGAGGGCACACTTTTGAGAAAGGGGTTCACATGAAACACAACAGGGCCTGGAAGCTGCATGGAGAGAAACCAGTGTGTGCTGACATGGCATTGGCCCTCCCATCAAGCTACTCATGGTGACAGACCCAGTCCCTGGATCTTCAGTTTTACACCCTGATAAGAGACCATTTTGCCTGAAGACACACACAACTGAAGGAGGAATAACTGATATAAGCCCTTTTTAACCACTCAAATTAGTTTTACATTGGCTGTCCTATTTGGGCTCCACAATTAAAACTGTGCAGGTGATAGGGCAGAAATTGTTACCCTCATTTCAGAAACAAGAGTACCGAGGCACAGAGAGACAAGGACTTGCTAATGCTCACCTAGCCAGTGCTGAACTGGCAGAGGAACAAAGGACCAAGTTGGTGGCTGACCTACCTTGAATCCGTTGCTCAGGACAGCAGCAATGGCCAAACTCTGCACTTATGTCAATTTATTAACCTGAGGTTTTTCCCAGAAACTACTTGCAAAACAAGAAAATGACAGGTCAAGCTATTTACAGCAAAGAGAAGACTATCGAATCTTGTGTGTCTAATTACTAAGAATGAGCCTAAGTTAACAGCAGAGAGAATGTCAGTTTTGAGGGGGGTTTAAAAAGGGGGCTTCTTTCTAGGCAGTGTGGGGTACCTCCTGGCTCCTTCTCTTCTGACTTCTGTGACTGGGGACAAGTTACTTAACTTCTCTGAACCTCAGTTTCCTCATTTGAAAATGAGAATGTTGTCTGCTTTTGTGTGTACTGACAGATGATGAAAGCAAAATGCGCAGAAAACAGTTAACAGAGTGGCCCTCACTGCTGTCCTCTGAGAGACTTGCTTAGAAGATTGCCCTTTGGCTGGAGTTTGGGAACTTGGATTTTGGGAAGGTTCCCACCATTCCAAGAATTGATAAGAACGGGCTCACTCTTCCTGAGCCGTTTGTACAAACAATATATGCTCTATGTTGCACAACTGCTTTTCTTTCTGGGAGTCTAGAATTTTGGTATATCCCAGGCACTGGCTGCTTATGTGACCAACCCCAACAAAAGCACCTTATCCTGGATGACATCATTTTGTGCATGTTGTTACAACTTACTTCTGGGAGAATTAAGTGTGTTGTGTAGGACTCCACTGGCAGAGGACTCTGAACGCTTGCATCTGATTTTCCCTGGACTTCTCTCCATGTGCTTTTTTTCCTTTGCTGATTGTGCTTGACATGCTTTTGTTGAAAAAAATCATAGCCATGAGTATGGCTACATACTGAGTCCTGTGAGTCCTCCTAGTGAATTGCCAAGCCCACGGGTGGTCTTGGGGACATAAAATATCTAGCAGAATATCCAGCATATTAAAAAACCATTCAAATTAGTAGATGTATTTATCATTGTCATCAAAGTCTATTGATGTTATTGCTCTGAATGAAACTGCCAGCAATAGCGATACTGATGTGGCAAGACCAAAACTTTGGAATGCTTCCCTACATCAGCTTCTTTTTGACAGGAATGTGTGAAAATATATACCCCAAATACATCCTCACACATATCTGAAGTGTTTGTGAATGTGAATATTCACAGTTGTGCTACTTGTGGAGAATTGGGGACCATTGGGGTGCATTTCACTGGGGAATACAAAGGTAAAACATATAGATGTATGTCACTGAGCATCATGCAACTGCAAAGGAGTGTAGGGACACATGGTAACAGGCAGAGTGAGAAGAGTTAGGAAAAATTGGATCTAGCAAATATCACTTATGAAAATTAAAGATGTGCATACAAAACAATATACACTTTGCATGAACACATACAAACAAAAAGATTCTCAATAGCTACATTGAAATGATCTTCTATGGTGCAGGAAGGGTGGTGAGATTGGGATGTGAAAATTAAAGGACATATTTAACCCTGAAAATAAGAGTAGAGTACAGATTGATAATAAAAATGTGTCACAAACACAAGAGTAGGACTAACTCAACTTTCTGCTCCTGAGATCCAAAATAAATCTATGTCACACTATAACTAAAATATGACCATGATGAAGACAACAATGATTACATTAGCTAACATTTATTGAGCATCTAATGTACCAGATGTGATCATTTATCATCAGATAACATTTATTAAGCATCTAATGTACCATATTTTTAACATATTACTTTAATCCTCAGTAGAATTCTATGAGGTATGCACTGTTAATATCCCTGCCTTACGGAAGAAGCTGAGACACAGAACAGTGAAGCGATTGGCCAAGATTACACAGTAGGCTTTAAAGAGTCAAGACATGAACTGAGCATAGAGTAGAACCTAGGAGTTGATAAAAGGATGATGAGGTTCAGCCTGTGCCTGCATGACCATTGGGTCTTAGGGCTATTCTTGAGATGCTATCCTCCCTCCTTCTCAACATTTATCTGAGCATATGCTAAGTACCAGGCAACATTCTTACAATTCATATTGTAATATCCAAAGAAGAAAAGATGTGAGATGCTAGGTGAACCTTCACATCCAGGGTGCAGGAGTCTCCAGCAGGCCTGTACCCTTGAGCAATTAAATATATCCTGTTTCAGCTGTTTCTAGGAACCCTTGTGAAATGCAGCCTTACGTACTTTTGCTAAGACTAATCCAACACTGAGCTTTGTGTCTGAGTAAATCAATCAGTTAGTGAGTGAACACTGCAGGCCTCCAAGCACTCACAACTTGCAGATTTCTTGGTCTCACCTTGCACATGATTTTCTTTAATCCTCCTGGCAGTCTACAAAAGGAAGTATTAATCTCACTTTATATCAGTGGTTCTCAGCTGGGGCAAGGAAGCAATTTTCCCCACAGGGGACATTTGGCAATGTCTGAAAACACTTTTGGATATCAGAACTGGGTATGAGGGGGTGCTACTGGCATCTAGTAGGTAGAGGCTAGGAGTGCTGACATCCTACACAGCACAGGACACACACCACAACAGAGAATTACCCGGATTCAGATGTCAACAGGGCTGCTGTTGAGAAACTCTATGTATAAGGAAATGGAAGAAATTATATTCTATTGGGGGATTTGAGGACATATCAAGTTATCTTGCTTATGAATAGCAAGGATGTAGTCATTTTCAGTGAATCCCCTTCTATTTGAAGTGTAGATGCCTTTAAAAATCTGCTGTGATGCTGCTGCCATCAATTGTATTTAAATGGAAAGTGGCCAAAACAAAAGAGGATTTCTTTGACAGTCACCTATCGGAAACAAGCTTTTCTTTGATGTCTGAGAAAGAGGAACCAAGACAAAAAAAAAAAAAAATTGATCTTGTTATTGGATGACACCACTCTGGTAAAAATGGATGGGTCCTATTCCACTTCTGAGGAGCAAACTGCAATATTGTTTCAGATATTTTGTTTCTGCCTTATACAATGTAATTTTTAGTTTTACTTAGGCTCCTGCTCACAGGAAACAGTTCCCCCAAGTGAGCAGTTTTAAGCCCTCAAAAAGCAATTGGAATGGGAAAAAGAGGCCCAGTGATAAGATCAAGATATGAACTATCAACCCTGGCTACTGGGTGATAAGTTTAACTTTCTGACCTTCATTGGAAACCACATTAGTAAAGTGCTGATAAAACACACTGAGCTGGCAGGTGGAAGGTGTATGTTTCCAAAAGAGCTCCCCGGACTCACAGGCCCAGCATAATACGAGCTGTATTTATCTCTGTAATTTCCGGAGGGCACGAGCTGTCATTTCACATTTATCCCGTGTGCAGTGCCTGGTAAAAGCTTGCTGATTGGGTATTAGGACTTATCCTTAAGCCAGAGTCTAATCAGAAATCTTTCTAAAGGCAACAAGGAGTAAGTGAAGGAATCTCCTGGGCTTTATAAGTAACATCTGTGATTTCAAACTGGGCCTCTTCAGGCCACCACTGAGAGCCTCAAGTGCTACTGAAGGCTCTCATTTACTTGAGGGCCATTTAAGCAATTCAAATGTTATGGCTACTGAGATGTGACCTGTCTGCTCATGTGACCCACTCCGCCTCTCAAGTTATGCCCTTCACACCACATCTCCAGTGAAGAGATGATCATACAAGTGTGAGGTTGATACTGTGGTGCTATAGAGTCACACGTGTGGCTGAATTTCTTTTGTTGCAGAGTTGTGCTGACCTATGTTTGTCAAAGTCATCATCCGTTGTGAAGTTCACAGTGGTTGTGGAATAAAACAAAGATAATCAATTGTTGGGAGAGCCAAACATTAACAGCAATATAAAGGTGAGGGGAAAAAATGTTACTTTAATTACAAGCACCCAAAATCCTCTAGAAAAGATGCGTATCTGTAGGTGATATGATACTCAGATTACTATGGGTTGGCAGGTAAGGCCTCAAGCTCTTGGACTGAAGGGCCAACAGCAATATAAAGGTGAGGGGAAAAAATGTTACTTTAATTACAAGCACCCAAAATCCTCTAGAAAAGATGCGTATCTGTAGCTGATATGATACTCAGATTACTATGGGTTGGCAGGTAAGGCCTCAAGCTCTTGGACTGAAGGGTGCAGGAGCTTAGCAATACAGTAGAAGCAACCCCTAAAGAGAAACAGAATAGGTTAGAAATTTCTGGTGAGGCAACAGCCAAAGGACTTCTCACAAGAAAAGACAGATTTAAAGTTTAGGTAATTTGTAATGTAAGCTATTCTATGGTCTCAAATCCCACATAACTATTTGATTGACCATAGCCTTGTGTTGGTAAAACTTTGGGGACCTGATGGCTTGGAATGTGTCCAGTAAAAAGAACAGAGACAGAATAGGTTGGTCAGTGAAAGGATCCACAAACTGCATCAATGTAGTGAAAGAAAGAATTCAGTGCCAGATTGAAAAATACACAGGTATGTTCCTTTGTTTCCAAGAATTTCTGATGATACTGAGAGTGATGCTGAATGATTCAATGTATGCATAATAGAAGGTTTGAATTTATTTCATTTAAATCTCAAAGGACAGTTTGCCTCAGCAGACATCTAGGATAAAATAATAATATTAATTGCCATTAAGCCTTGTCAGAATATAAGCTTCCTAAGGGCAAGGACTTGTCTGATTTTTGATGTTTTCCTTTTTACCTGAATCAGGCACAAAAACAGAGGCTATGTATGGATGAAAAAGTTTGTTAATCTAACAGTAGTGCCCCCAGTTACAAATGAAGAAACCAATGCTAATATGAGATCAGCAACTTACCCAAGGTCATAGCATTTGTAGATTCACAGTGAGGATGCCAATCCATGCTGTCAGAATACTGTTGTTTCCCCTACACCACCACCAAGTTCTGCAACTGGATTATCGCAATGCTTTAGCTGAACTGAACTGATCTAGTAGAAGTTCCTTGAACGCACTGTGTAATCTAGGCTGGGTTATTACTTTCTTAATTAGTAACAGTTTAAAGACGCTAGAGAAATTAGGTCATTTCCATTCTAAACCCTTTCGTGTATTTTGTGCCTTTTCATAACATTTTCCTATAAAGTATCCCATTGAGACCATTTGGAGTTTTGTTTCGCTTTTTGTTTTTTTATTTTCAGGCTCTACTAAGCATTTGATTTAGGGGAAATAACGGGTTTGAAAGAAAGACATCAAGAAACTTGATCATAATGAATGCTTGTTTGAAGATACCTGACTGAGCTGAATTGAAAGCCCTAGTGTAGATCCTAAAAGCCATAAACGTCAGTTGACTAGAACTGACTCATAACCACTTTGAAGCATGGATCACCACCAGATAGCCATTTCAGAATCGTAACATCCAAAATGGCTCTTCATCTTGTCATCACTACTGAGGAGTAACATAATTCTTGCAGCGGGAAGCAGCTTTCATTTCTAAGAGACAGTAACTATAGCTTGCAGCTAATTGTCTTGGCAATTACACAGCAAAGAATCTCTTTAAAAAGCCATGATGGAAATATCTCATTGATCTCTTATCGCTGTAAAAACCTGAACACGGTTGCCCCAGTAGCTGAGAAGAAGCAAAATAGCTTTCTTTGCAAAGTAGAAATTGAAATTAGAATCTGGCCTCCGTTGAGATGGGTTTTTATGCAAATTGTATAGAAACATAAGGCGAAATAAAATTCACAGTCTTGTGAAATTCACACAAAATTAGTAACAAATTTGCAACAAGTTATTTGGTACATTATAGAGATTTCTTCCAATATTCTTCAAGCTCCTAATCATGTGTGCTTAGTAAAAATGCCCCAAGAACAAATTTCATTTGGTAGTTCCCTCATGCTTCATATATATATCATGTGTTTCACCTGTAAAATAGCTTCCCTTGCATTTATGATATATGAAACATTTTGAGATCTAAAAATCACATGGCAGGAATTCATTGGACATTTTTCATCCGCCTTCATTCAAACCATAAAGACAGGTCCATCACTAGTCTAGACTCACTGAAGTTATTCTCGCTATACTGATTAATTACATTAATATGTTAATATAGTGGATAACTTAGGTTAATTACTATGTTCATAGTAATTAATATAGATAATCCTTAGAGAAAGAAGACTCAGGTGTTGTGAATGAAAAACAAAAAAGGGTAAAGGTGAGGTTAAAATCTGGGTAAATATTTTTGTAATGCTCCCATGGGAAGAGGCTGAGAAAGCTAAAGCAAGACACGTCAGGGCCAAAGAATCCTGTAATCAAGTCTTTGGAGGGGAGAGGCTGAGGTGGAGGACGGGGGCAGAGCCATGTCACTTGAGTGCTACTAGGTTCTGCTCTCTGCTGGTATGGAGCTATCCTGAACAAGGATAAAGAAAAAGAGCCCACTGTATTAGGTATACGAGTTAATTCTCAAAGCTTAGTGCACACTCTCAGATACACACAATTCCCTTGCCCACTGTCACTTATGGCAATGGAATGCCCATTCTGCTGTGTAACTGTTGGGAAAATAGAATAGTTTGGTCAGGGCCCTCTCCTTGTGTCCTGTTGGGTGTGGTTTAGCACATCCATTGTAAGCAAATTGTGTGTGTGTGTGTGTGTGTGTGTGTGGAGTTAGTGTGCATGCACGCCAATGTATCCTTTTAGTTTTGTTGCTATTCTTGTGTCCTTGAGAGAGACAGAGAGAGAGAGTTTTAGTGAAGCAGGTGGGTGGGCATCTGACTCGGGCGTCCGCCTGGTGCAGCCATGCTTTCCAACCTATGGCTCCAAGGACCTTTTGGCCTGTTTCCTGGCTCACAGACCTGTGTGAAGGGGTTTGGTGACCCAGCCTGGCGTGTGTGGCATCTGGTGACCCAGACTGGCATGTGAAGGGTTTGTGACCCAGTCTGTGAACAGATGTGAGGGGTCTGTGGGCTCTAGACGCAGCCTTAGCTCGACAATCGGCCCAGTCAGTGCAGCATTACCAGCAGGTAAAAGAGCCCAACAACTGGCCTGGTCGAGTAGCTTTACAACTAGTGTCAGGAACAGGATTAAGAGCGCTACAACTGGCGATGTCGACAGGATTCCAGACATTAGCCATAGCCTGTGGCGCCACAGTAACCATGGAAATTGGCCTATGTCTTAGTCCAGAAAGACGTTTAGAAAGTGTTTCAGGAATAAATCAAGAAGGTGGATTAAACCAGTCCTTTGTTTTCTCTCATCCACTTGTAAAACCAATAGATATTACAAATGGTAGCTACTAATCCCTACCTCCCCTTGCTTCTGGAGGAGCAGCCAGTTGCTGACTACCAACATCTTGCCATTATTATTTGCACAGCTTTATCACATTCTTAGACTGATCCATGAAGTGCAACCAGGTGCCATTCTGAGGGGCAGTATTCCTGTTTTGCACAAACTATTAATCTGATCCTAAAAAAGAAAGTCATGGAGGTGCTGGTATCAGGGACTAAAGAAAAATCCACACATTATCTCACCAACAGAACAGAAGTTCCTGAACTTCCTTTCTTGGCTATGCTATGGGGAAATATGATGGCCATGGGCTGTATAGAAAAAGGTAGGATACTGAGACATCTCAGAAGACACAGGATCTGGGACAATAACATTGCTGTTGACAAACCCTCATTCTTTTGCTTGAGATAAATATACCTCTTGCTGTTTATGAAAAAGTTGATAGAGATTGTTACTTCTGTCTTAGTCAGTTCCATAAATGGAAAAGTGAACCAACATATCAAATACTCAGATGTGTACATAATATATTGTTGGCTAGATCATAAATGAACAAATATGAGTATGCCTGCATTCTGTGGGTAGTGGGGAAAATATCCCCAAGAGTGCACTAAGACATCCCCCCCAACTATATATAATTTAAAAAAATAGATTAATAAAGCTTATTTCCATTCTGAAACATCCAAGTTGCTATATACTCTAGAGTTATAAGGGGAACAGAATGCTAAAATCAACATACATAGAAGATTCAACACTAGATTTCATTTGGAATGGAAAAATAAAAAGTAATGCCAAATGAATACTCATCTAGTAATAGACCAGAGTACTGTAGGGAAAGCTGAGAGATGAAACTTTAACTTGAAATGACGAATCTTGGCACAAACCCTGTTCAACTATAGAAGTTCTTACATTGGAGACTCTATAGCAGATATTTGGTTTTGCTCTATTTTTTTTCTTTGGATGTCCTGCACCTATCCACTTTCTATTTGGGGGTATCCACTTTCTCTATGTAGAAATAAGGCCCCATTTCCTCATGGAAGATGTAGGAGCCAGATCCTCACTTTTCTCTTTCCAGTCCCTTACAGTTAAGGCATAAACACATGATCTAGAAGGGGATTATCGGAAGCCTTCTTCCTGGCACTCACATCCTATGATGTCCCTTAAAGTCAAAGGACTGATTTCAATTTACTCCAGCAGATGGTGGTGGAGCTGTGTCGCATGATCTAGAAGGGGATTATCGGAAGCCTTCTTCCTGGCACTCACATCCTATGGTGTCCCTTAAAGTCAAAGGACTGATTTCAATTTACTCCAGCAGATGGTGGTGGAGCTGTGTCCTCCAGCAGCAGGGACAATTTCCTGTAAATGATGCTGGTGGTATTTTCTGCTCTGTGGCTGCTGGAACTGCCTAGACCCCATCTAGTTACCAAACCCTCTCTTCCTCACCGATTCTGTGAGCCCCCAATATCCTTTATATTTAAGATCAGAGTCAGTTTATGTTTTTTGCAACCACAACTATCCTAACTGATGTCAAGACTTATTCCATGAAGTTGGAACCCATTTCCATAAAATCTTCCATTTGAAAGCACAATGACATCCATTTTCACACTGGGCACTGTAATGGGAGTCAGAAGACCTTCAGGATCATATCAGTAACTGATCAACAGAACGACCTATGGCAAGGCTCTTCATGTTTTTGAACTTCGGTTTCTCCATCTGAAAAGCTGGGTGTAAGGTTTGGTCTGGATGATTTCTGAGATATGTGTCTACAATCTTCTGTGATCTTTACAACTGCCTTTTATGGTTGACAAGCCATGGACAAGAAGTCACCCAATCTAGAAGACTAGAAACACTTCTGATGCTTATGAACCAAATGTGACAAAGGATGAGGGTAAGAAAGCATATTATGATATTGGCAAATGAGCTCTAAATTGCAATACTTCAATTTCTGTGTACGTAACTGCTATGGACTGAATGGTATTCCTTCCCTGCCCCCCAAATTTATGTGTTAAAGCTCTAACCCCCTACACGATTATATTGGAGATAGGGCCTTTAAGGAGATGATTAAGGTTAAGTGAGGTCTTAAGGGTGGAGCCCTGATCTGATGGCACTGGTGCCCTTGTAAGAAGAGGAAGAGATGCCAGAGCACCCTCCCTAAACCATGTGAGGAGGACACAGAAAGAAGGCAGCTATCTACAAGCCAGGAAGAGAGCCCTCACCAGAAACCAACCCCTGCCAGACCTTGATCTTGGACTTCCCAGCCTTCAGAAGTGCAAGAAAATAATTTCTGTTGTTTAAGCCTCTTAGTCTGCAGTATTTTGTTACGGAAGGTCAAGCAGTCTAAGACAACACTCAAGACTTCCCTGAAAATTGCTCGCAAGCATTAAGTAAACTTCAAATAATTCATTTGCTTTCCCTATTTCCCTGGGAGGTATTTCTATCATCATTCCCCAAATATTTATACAGTGTTTTGCATTTTGAAGTGTTCAGGATTATTTATTAATGACTAGAGACGTATGCTACTGCCTTGTTGCTTGGGATATTATCTCCAAAAGAGAAATAGGGATGGAAATAAACATGTGGCATTTGGAACAAGGGTAGAAACAGAGAAATTGAGGATTTTCCTTGGGAAATGAGATGAAGTAATAAAATTGAAACATTTGAAGCATTGCTGCATTATCAATGTGCAATGTGTTGTAGAAACAGTTTTCTCAAATAGTTTTTTCCTCTAAAATGAGTTTGTTTTTTAAAAGCATTGTTCTCTCCTACCCTTTCTTCTGCTTCCTACCATCTCAGAATAATTTTCTTGGCAAAGAAAATCCAAGAACATGGTATGGAATTGAAAGTGTATTTGACTCAGAGCCAAAGTTGTTCATTCTTCAAACTAATAATACGCGTATACAAAGGAAAAAAATACAACAATTACGTGCCATTTTTCACTCATTTAGTTATTATTGTCTTTATTGACTGTGCCCTTATTTTTATTACACACACACACACACACACACACACACACACACACACACACACACACACGTATATGACGGTATTTCGAAAAGTTCATGGAAAGATATTTCTTACCTTTCAATTCTAATTTGCCATGAACTTTTTAAAGTACCCTTTAAAAAATTTTTTTTCCATTTTATTAAATTTATTTTTTATTAATTGACAAGTAATAATTGTATACACTTATGGGGTATGTTGTGATATTTGGGTACATGTGAACAAAGTACAATGATCCAATCAGGATAGTTAGCATATCCATCACCTCAAACATTCATTTCTTTTTGTGAGAGGATTTAGAATGTTCCCAGCACATTTTTCACTCACTTAAGTGACTAAAATTTTAAAAGGGACACAAAACCCTTGCTTGTAAGGTTGTGATGAAATTAGTGCAGTACAAGATTGCAGAAAACTTTGTGAATTTGACCAAATATTTGGAGAGCAACTTGACGATATGGATCCTCAGGATCCTCTTGAGGCACTGTGAACAGGCTTTAAATCATTTTCTTATGAAGTCGGTATAACAAGGAAGACCAGAGACATTAGGAGCTTGCCCAAGATCACACAGCAAGTACTGACACATTCTCAGCACATACACACAGCCTGTCATATAGTGGGATCCTTATTAAATCTTTGTGAACAAACAGGCAAACAAATTTAGGTGACAAAGCACTTTATTCCCCTCCTAGACATTTCTCCAGCTTAGTTAAAAGGAGGATAAATTTATATGTCCAATGATGTTTATTAGAAAATTTATTATAACCATGGAAAGGTAGTAAATTGTAATTGTTCCAAAATAGGAAAATGGTTCAATTCATTTTTCTAGAAACTTGATGAACCATAGGCATATATTCACTAAATATATATTTGTCAATTTATGATTCTGTATTTGAAAATACAAAGCCTATTTTAGTTTAAAGTTTTAGAGACTTTCCTCTAATGAAGAGTAAATTAGAAACCAGAGCTTTGCTCCATTTAATTGCTATTTGAAATCCACTGAACACTGGCTTCACTGATATAGAAATGTCACCAGGTGGGAAAAATGTTTAGTTTGATATTCTGAAGTCAAGCAGAGGGCAGGCCATTCAATATCTTACAGCTTAGTTTCTGCTTCCCTTTTCATTAAAATGAGTTCTAATCTGGGCTATGCTTTAATTTTCTTGTTCAGTCAACTAGACCTGGCTGGTGAATCTCAAATGCTGAATTATGGTCATTCATTTCATCTCAGAACCAGTCAAGGACTAGAACCACACAAAGTACTCAATCTGATCAACAGATGAATGATGAAATCACAGACCCTCAGGGTTAGAAGGGACCTACAGAGTTAGACATACCCAACCACTGATCAAATCCCATTCTTCAACACTGTCATCAGGCAAAAGAAATAACCATGAAGAACAGACTTTTAGGTAAGCTGCTTTCCTCCCTTCAGTTGTGTTTATTAATGCCATATATATAAAAAAAAAAAACCTAAGAGTACTTTGTAATTTAAAGGCAGTATAATGCAAAAGAGGGTAATGCTCTGATAAAAAATTCAGGTTGTGGAGAAATAGCAAACCGGTTAGTATTGAGGTTTTACTATTGTTTCAATTTTGCATTCCCTAAAAGTTTACATGAAATTCATCTTCTAGAATATGAGATTAGAGTACAATTATAGATAGACTTCATTGTATATCTCTTCAGTTCAAGACTGAAAACTTGTCCATGATGATTGCCTAAATTTAATTAACTCAAGTTTACATTTCCAGTTGCTTCCTCCAAAGAATAAATTACTGTACCATTAACTGCTCTAAAGGCATAGTAAAAACATAGTTACATATTGCCTTTTTGGACTAAGATATCCAGAATTTGGGCAAAATCCAATTTTTTATCAAAATGTAGTATCTTCATTGTTTTTGCTGATTATAAAAGCAATCGTTGCTTATTATAATTTATCAAATGTTGGGGCAAAAAATCACTCCATTAGTGTATCCCTAAAATATAATAAGCATTAATTTAATTTGGTACATATCCTTCCAGATATTTAACTGCTGGTTAATAACAAATTATTTCACAGTATATAGTTTATTACACGGGTCTGCAAACTACAGCCTGTGAGCCCACTGCCTATTTTTAAAATCTTATAAAATGATCTATTAAAATACAGCCATGCCCACTTGTTTGCATACTGTGTATGGCAACTGTCACCCTAAAACAGCAGAGTCGAGTAATTGCAACAGACACCATATGGCCTACAAAGCCTAAAATATTTACTTTGTGCCCTTCACAGGAAAAGTGTGCCAACCTGTCTTCTATAATTGTTATTTTCTGTCAATGAGATATCAAAAATATCCTTTTATAACAATTTTAACTATATTTGCCTCATTCTTTTTAAAAGATACATAACATTGAATTTTGTAGAAATTTTCTAACTTAATAGAAATATTATTACTTAATTTTATAGAAGTTTTATAACAACCAATACCCTACTGATAAATATTTGAACTATTTTTACAGGTTAAGTTTATAAATTTCAAGAAACAGGGAATGACGTGTCATTTAAAGGTGAAGCCTGGTAGAGCTCTACAAGAAACTTGCTTTAAAAATCGCAATAAAATGTTTGTAGAACCACTGGGTTTTTCCTTAAGCCCTACTGATAAATATTTGAACTATTTTTACAGGTTAAGTTTATAAATTTCAAGAAACAGGGAATGAAGTGTCATTTAAAGGTGAAGCCTGGTAGAGCTCTACAAGAAA
Source organism: Galeopterus variegatus (assembly GCF_000696425.1). Classification (NCBI taxonomy): domain Eukaryota; kingdom Metazoa; phylum Chordata; class Mammalia; order Dermoptera; family Cynocephalidae; genus Galeopterus; species Galeopterus variegatus. Next base: position 66,114 of record NW_007734265.1, on the reverse strand, counting down.
CTTGCTTTAAAAATTGCAATAAAATGTTGTAGAACCACTGGGTTTTTCCTTAAGTACTTAGGGATAGTTTAATATTAATTTTAAGTATCGTGTCATTTAAAGGTGAAGCCTGGTAGAGCTCTACAAGAAACTTGCTTTAAAAATTGCAATAAAATGTTTGTAGAACCACTGGGTTTTTCCTTAAGTACTTAGGGATAGTTTAATATTAATTTTAAGTATTTTAAGTTTTTTTCAAAAAATCCTGAGAGTGCGGAAAGGGACTGCCAAGACACCACATTATACTCTAACTGAGAAAATGGGTTGTAAAGCGAAGTTCAAAATTCAGCCTTTCCGAAAGCTCAAAGTTTACATTACCTAAATTCAAATGAATCAGTTTTCTCTCCTGCGCAGCACCGTTGTAAGGAAAGCAACCCATGTGGCTCCCATCTCCAAAGCCTCAGCACTGCGTCCCCAATCTATAAGTCCCAAGTTCTTCGCAAAGGCCCTTGCTTCTATTAAAAAGGTTTCCTTTTCCCAGTTTTCTAGCCCCAGTCCAAGGAGGTTACCCTATTAGGAATCCATTTGGACGATGTCTGTTTTACATGCTGAGAAGTCTCAAGAATGAGGTAAATGCTAATGACACATGACTGAGCAGCTGCTAAAAGAAGTTCAAGGTTTCAACTGCAGGATCCAACTCTCACCCACTCCCACTTCTGCCCAGTGGTGGGATGCCCTGTTTGGCCTTCTAGGTTTGTTGAGTGAAATGCCCTTGTAGCCTAAAGTAACATGGTGAGCTTGATCTTCTCTGAGCTTTCTATCCTTATTTAACAGTTAAGTTGAGGTGTCACAGATGTGCTAGTCTACCTTCTCATTGCATAGGCCTTAGCTTAAGTGGCACCCCTCCCAAAAGGCCTTGCTTCAACATCTGATCCAGATCGGGCCTCCCTGGACCTTTTGTTCTCCATCTCAGCACCTGCTAGCTTTAGGTACAGCCACAGTGTGCAATTATTTTATTTCCTCATTTACCCCACCAGGCTACGAACTTAATGGGAACAAGAACCAAGCCCTCATGGTTCATCCCAGCATTCCCCGTGATTTGCACCTCCTGGCACATAGAGTTGAATAATAAGTATTTGCTCCATTAGGGAATGAATAAATACCAGAATGAGGGACTTTTCTTCCTGGACCCTGGAGACAGACTGTCCACATTTGAATACTGGTACCTCTCTTAAAAGTGCAACTGTGGTTAACAGTAACTTAATTTCTCTGTGCTCCTCACTTCTCAATAGTAAAAGTAAAAACAAAACAAAAAACAAAAACCTAATCCATAGGATTCTTTGAGGTTCAAATTAGTTTGGTCTTGAGACATAAAGAATATTCTCGAAAAATATCTATTCTTATTTGCTGTTTCTATTACTATGTTATTGTCCAATTTATAAATGTGTAGAAAAAATATTTTATTGTTTGTATTCATATAGAACTACAATTTTTTAACACACTTCTATATATATGGTCTAATTTTACAATGAGAAATTCTTCGAAGTTTGGTTAACTGAGGGTCACTCTAATCATTCTGAGTGGAAATGACAAGGAAACGAAAGGCCACAGCACTTGTGTCTCATCCAGGTATGCGATGGCCAAGCCAGGTGCAACTCTGACCCCTACTCAGTCTAGCTTTTCAACATCAGCTTTGCTAAGTCAGTTTAAAATGGCAAATACAATAAATAAATAAATAAAATGGCAAATACAAAACACCAAAGAGGAACAAAAATTCTATCAAGGTCCACCTTAGAATTCACAGCTAAAAAATATTGCTAAATTTCAGATTGCCTTATTGAATTCTCCTCTTTAGGGAACATAAAAATTGATCAGCTCTTGAAAATTCAAAGTCAAGAAAGGAAGGTAATTTAAACACCAAAGAGGAACAAACATTCTATCAAGGTCCACCTTAGAATTCACAGCTAAAAAATATTGCTAAATTTCAGATTGCCTTATTGAATTCTCCTTTTTAGGGAACATAAAAATTGATCAGCTCTTGAAAATTCAAAGTCAAGAAAGGAAGGTAATTTTCAGACTTTCCTTTCTGGCTGTCAGGTAGGAAATAACAAAACAGCCCTAACTCACAGGTGTATTTTTATCATGTGTCCCTCCTGTTAGGCAAGAAGAGCAAAAGAATCAATTTTATATGTGATTTTACAACAGGCTTCAATATGCTTGAGAAGTTATTTGCAAAGTTTGGGTGTGTGCATCAGTAATTTCTGCAGTGCTCTCTTTTGGGGGCATCCAAACATCTCTGGGACTGAGGAATAATAGTATTAAATAGTACTCTCGGCCAAAAACCGTGCTAGGGGCTTTTCATATAGTCTCTCTGATCTTACCACAGGCCTGGAAGGCAGGTATAGCTATCCCCACCTTATGGAAGGGGAAGCAGAGTTTCAGAGAGGTTAACTGACTTGCCAGAGGTCTCAAAACACCAACTCTTCCATCTGACCCCTAATTCCACTTACCCCAAAGGGGCTGCCCTTCTGCTTTTACAGTTTACAAGGAGGGTGGGGAAGGAAGTGACTGGAGCTAATTTCTGCAAAGCAGATGAACCTCTTGGAGAAAAAGGTTCTGTGCAGAGGCCAAGAAATAAATGGTACGACCTAAGGATCAGATGGTGCATGAGCTGCGAATTCCATGAGAATCAATCAAGAAAGTCACCAGGAAGAGTTTACAGAGCTTTTATTGTGTAACCGCCCAACACTTGTCTCAGCATTATAAGGGAAACAAGGTAGGGAAAAAAAGAGCCATTAAGAGGAAAAATACCATATAAAAATCCTATTTTAAGACAATACCAAAGACTGTAAAATCATTTGCTACCGTGATGAGTTTATGTAATAAATGTGAATGAGTCCCTTTTACAGATTGGCATAGTAAGGTCTAGATCAGTAGCAATCTTCAAATTCCCTTGTATGTTTTCATTTCATGAAGCGAGAGTTAATCTGGTCCTGGGAGTACAAGAAAGTACGGTAAAGAGGAAGGGAGAAGGGATTGGGATTCCAGAAAGGAGGAGTGGGAAAACAGAACAGAGACTGAGAAAACTGAGAGTCCTTACATGGGTCAAACAGCCTCTGTAAGGGGATACTAGGAAGAATAACAAGCAAGGGCAGCTGGAAGCAGAGTTGGAGGCTCAACTGTGGATGAGTTTGACTGTCCATCAAAGCTTTTAGTTCATTAATTCTCTAGATTAAAGAGAGCAGGGAGAGGATATAATATCAACTGTTATCATTTTCTGGGTGAGAACTCTGTACTTATCACTATACTAGGGGCTTGATATTTTTCACTCTTAGCATGGTAACTATGACTGTTTCGATTTTTCAAGATGAAGTAACTGAAACTCAGAGAGGTTTAGAAGCCAGAACAAAATTACTCAGCCAGTAAGAAGTAGAATAAGGATTCAAGCCAAGGTCTTCCAACCAAAGCCTATACCCTTGTAATAACACATTACGTTCTAAATCTTCACAACTGCACAGTGGTAATATTGATTTAGTATTCATACAGGGGGTCTAGAATATTAGATGGGAGAAGACTGGAGGAAAGCATAATAATAGAATTTAAATGAGATAGCTGCCTCTTGTTCCAGTAAAAAGAACCTAACCAGGGTGTTGGGGTGGTGTGGGGCGGATGATAGCTAAAATATGTCAACTATTCAGTACAAGAACAGATTGAACTACCTACTACTTTGTTTACTTTTCACAATAACTCTTGGAGGTGGAAACTCTTGTTGTTATTCCTATTACTGATGAGAAAACCAAAGCTCAGACAAGTTAAGTAGTTTGCCAAAGAACACACAATTACATGGAGGCTGAACACAGATGCAACTGTGAAAGGGACCAGCCTGTGGCTCACTCGGGAGAGTGCGGTGCTGATAACACCAAGGCCATGGGTTCGGATCCCATATAGGGATGGCCGGTTTGCTCACTGGGTGAGCGTGGTGCTGACAGATGCAACTGTGATCTGTCTACAGAACGAGAGAACAAGGGAATGGGAGGGAAAGAAAGGGTAGGGAAGGGAGGGAAGGGTATGCTGCAGATGGAGACTCAGCAGGGCCTGCTGATTGGCTGGCATTGAGCAAATATAAGTGATGGACGACCAAGTTTATGATAAGGTCCAAAGCTTGGAAGACCAAAAGAACTATGTTACCTTTAGTGAAAATCAGGAGAAAGACCTCATTTGGACAGGACAAAGAGAAAAATGTTCACAATGGTTTCAAAACAGAGGAATTTGACCATTGCAGTATAAAATACTACAGAGACATCAAGCAGACAAAAATAAACAAAGCCTATTGGATTTGAAACTTAAGTCTTTGGTGACCCATGAGAGAATGATTTCAAAAGGCAGGAAGGAAGAAGGGGGTTTGTAATGGGTTAAGGGATGAATGAATGGGTGGTGAGGCTAGGAAGACGGAGAATAAGGCTTTTTTCTCTTGCAATGTAGCCAGACAAAATAAGGAAAGCAAGCATGGCTTAAGGACACCCAGACAGTCAAAGAAAGTTTATTTATTTATTTATTTTTTTTCCTTTTTCTCTTTTTTTGTCACCGGCAACGGATCGCAACCCTCAGTGTCGCTCCCGTACCGGACCGGGACCGGCCACGGGATTGCAACCCTTGGTGTTGCTCCCGCCCCTCGCTCAGCCAGTGAGCGGCTGGTCTGTATGTGGGATCCGAACCCTTTGTTTATTTTTAAAGAATAAAGGAGCCTTAGGTATATTTGTAAGTATTTTTTATTACGTTACCATTTTGTGTTTATTTTCTTACTTCCAAGATAATATAAGCCCCATTCATTGGGGGATAAAATGTACATTGGCAGGGCCTGGAGATGTGAGCCACAGAGGAGCCATGATCCCTTTTTTATAGATCGTGGAAACTGACACTTAGAGGAGCTCAGGGACTTGCCTTAAATCACCATCACCATTTGCAAGTAGTGAATCTGACTCCAGAGTTCTCTATTTCCTGGCCGTACTTCTGCCCTAGACACAGAGGTCTCAGCCTTGGAAAAGAAGGCACAGCTTCCTTTGGAAAGGGAAAGAAGGAGAAAAGGACTAAAGACAGACACTCTGAGGAGGTAAAGAGAATGTGATGGCAGAGGAAGAAGGGGAATGAAGAGGACCCCGACAGAAGACGAGGGGTGACAGCTGATGAACTCCAGTGTGGATCACTGCACGGGAAGCAGACGCGCTGAAGCGCACTTTCAGGGTTGCTTCTACTGTGGGTGCTGCATGTACAAGTCCAGAGAATGCAGGGTGGCTCCATCATTTTGTTTTTACTGGATATCTTCTT
>NW_007734265.1:56912-60181 GCF_000696425.1 Galeopterus variegatus | reverse complement strand
ATGTACAAGTCCAGAGAATGCAGGGTGGCTCCATCATTTTGTTTTTACTGGATATCTTCTTATCCCTTGTAAGATGCTTAAAGCCTCAAGAGACATTCACACTTAAGATAAGAGGACAAAAGATTTAAGAAGATACTAATGTACTTTTATTAGGATGTGGTGATTTTGTATTCTCAAATTACATATTCAACAGTAATACTAAAATGAGCACGTGAATATCACTTTGCATGGCTCTTCTCCCCCTACACCACCATCTTTGAGGTGGACATTTATATTCCCAAAACTAAGCATTAAATGCATCACCCTTTGCTTCAAGGGAAAAAAAAAATCTCCACAAGTGTTACAGATGATGCCATAAGGTGGAAAGTTTGTAAAAATAAGCTTTGGGAGTGGAATGTCTTAAAACTATTCCTCTGAACACTTCACAATGGCATAAAATAGACTTGTCCAATATTTATTAAGTGGAATTAAGCATCAATGATGCAATAAAAACATACAATACAGCTGTGAGAGAAATGGACGAGTTCCCCTCTCTCCTTTACTTTCCTGCTCTGTGTGAGATTTCTCTTTGCCATTTTCCTTTCCCTTTCAATGAAACAAAAGTTCCAGCCAAGGCACTCCTAGCGAGGTCAGTAATGGTCTTGTAGAAAATTTAGTTTTGTGTAGAGTTAGAATTTCCCTTGGATCTTTCTTTCCTTCAATTCCTGCTTCCTTTGCCAATTAAAAAAAGATATTTATTAAGCTCAGGTATGTCCAACATTTTATACATTCCTGGGGATATGAGTTAAGATAAAGAGAAGATGATCTCCACCTCATCAAGGCTCATAGACCAATGAGGGAGTCAGATGTGAACAGTGACAGGAAGGGACAAGTGCTTCTTAAGAGACAGCAGAAAGCTCTGCGGGGCTCAGGAAGCAGCACAGGCCAGAGGCTAAGAGAGGTGCCTTGACATTATAAACATGGATTTTGGATTAAAACAGCCCCAGGCTTATGTGCTGGCTTAGAAGCTATAAAAACTTGGGCAGGTAACTTAACCTCCTTAAGCCTTAGCTTCAGTCTCTGTAAAAACAGGGATAACGTCCACCTCACTGGGCTGCTGTGAGCACTGTGTGAGATAATGTGTACGAAGTGCTCAGTGCAGGGAAAATAATAAATGTTTGTGAAAAAGCCCACTACCTGGGGAGATCTGGGAAGGCTGTGTGGGGTGATACTTGGATGAAATCTTGAAGGATAGATGTAGAAGTCATTGGATGAAGAAGACTGGGCAAGAGGCTGTACGAAAAGTTCACTGTAGTAAGAAAATTGCATGCACCAAAATTGGACAGAAGAAAAACCATGGAGCACAGAAGAGCTGCGAGTAGATGAGTAAAACTGATGTCAGCCTGCACAGACACAGCACTGGAGAGAAGGCTGGAAGGGGATGAGAAGCTGGTGTGCCACACTGAGATGCTGGAGGTTTTCCTGCGGTTAATGAGAAGCCACTGAAGGGTGTCTGTGTTAACAGCCCAGAAATTATAACATGATGCTTCAAGGAGGGACATCACCACCAGCAATCCTCTCCGTGCCGTCACCAAGGACTCTGGCTCTCAGGTTATTTTTTGCCTTACACAGAATTCCTAACAAGCCAACCATGGTCTGAACACATTACAGTCATTCAATCTTTAATGCCATGGACCAGCTGCTGCTAAAATTATTTCTCTCTCTGAAATAGGGATTTATGCCTACAGGTCTCTACCTCTCTTTTCTTCTTCTTTAGCAAAGGTGGCATCAAAAACAGCAGGTGGTATCTACACACAGGAGAGGATAAAGAATCCAAAAGGTGTGTTAATCGACTATTTAATAGGGAGTTTTGGTCCTTAGCTTGTAAAAATCAATCAATCTGAAAGTATGTGGGAGCACCACTGTGCATCAGGTACTTGGCCAGACTCAGTGGGGGACACAGGAGCTGCAAATTATGATTCTGCCTTCAGGCCCATAGCTGGAGAGGCAAGACAAAAAGTGGAGGAGATGGAACTACCCAGGATTCAAAACCGTCTTGACAACAAAATGAAAGTTCTTACTTAGGCACAGGATTTCAGAACTCGCTGTTAAGAGAGAAGATTTCTCAGGGGCAGCAAACATCTAGAAACCCTTGAATAAGTTGCCTTGAAGTGAGCTTTGGAAAGGGGTAAAATTTGTTTTTTTGTTTTATTTGTTTGTTTTTTATTCAGAGAGGGGTAAAATTTAGATGACAGAAGATACATTTTCAATCTGTGATTGTTAGACTTGGCAATTTCATTGTTCATTAAAATTACCAAACAAGCCCTGTAAGTCAGGGGAGAACTGACATGGGTTTGTAAATTTTTTGCCAAAGTAAGAACATTTTGTTAAAAATAGAAAAGCCTATCCTCTACTAGATCCATTATTTCATAAAATCAAGAATATTCTGACATCCAAAACAAAAGGAAAACAAGCTCAGAATAAAGTGCATGTAATACTTTTCTATTGCTGTGTAGTGGAATACCATAGAGTTAGTGGTTTAAATCAACACCCATTTACTATCTTTCAGTTTCTGCAGGTCAGAAACCCAGGCACAGAACTGGGGTCTCAAAAGGCTGACATCAAGATTTTACCTGAACCGTGTCTTGCTGGAACTCAGATCCATTTTCAAACTTAAAAGGTTGTGGGCAGAATTCAACATTTTACAGCTGTAGGTTTGAGGCTCCTGTTCTTTTCTTGGCTGATGGATGGGGGTGCACTCTCAGGTCCTAGAATGTAGCTCAATTCTTTTCCTTCTGATTCCCTCCATAAGGCCCTTTCACACTTCCTCTTTTTCTCTCTCTCTGAGCTCCATATCCATATTTAAAGAGATCATGTGATTAGGTCAGTCACACCAAAAAAATCTCCTTTTATTAACTGAGTCAATTGATTAGTAGCCTTAACTGCACCTACAAAATCCCTTAGACAACAACATAATCACAGGAATGGTATCTCATCATATTTACAAGTCTCTTCTTCACTGAAAGGGAGGATACTATGCAAGGTATGGATACCAGGGGGCAACGTTCTCAGTGGCCATCTCATCTTGTTGTTCACCAAGGTGCACTTCTTCCAAAGAAAGAAAGTGACAAATCCATACCAAAATATTTTCAAGGATATCTTTAAAAATTCTTGAAATATAAAACGATCACAGTTGTTATATAAAACTTATTTTTGTGTAAGTGAAAACGTATATATATATATATATATATATATATATATATATATATACACACACACACACACACACA
>NW_007734265.1:23046-56825 GCF_000696425.1 Galeopterus variegatus | reverse complement strand
GTATATATATATATATATATATATATATATATATATATATACACACACACACACACACACACACACACACACGTACATACAATGGTATGATGCCTTCTGAGGGAGAACACAGATAGAAAGCCCTTTGAGGCAGAAGCTGGGATGACAGCGGCCCTGTATGATATAGGGGAGGCGAGGCAGGGCAGGTACTTGAGATTAAAGAGGTGAAATACAGGAGGGAGGAAACAAGAAAAGAGATTCTGGATGCGGCAGGGGAGAAAGGCAGAGGAGGGCAGTCCCCACAGTGATTCAGAACAGAAGTATTGACTTAGGAGGAAAGACACATCTGATGAAAATGTCAAGGTCTTTGCTGTGGGAGGTGAGAGGTGAACTCTTCCTCTGCCTCCCTTATGAAACCTTCAGTGGAATCTACCTTCCTTGCTAATGCTTTCTGTGGGACTGGAATTTTCCTGACACGTACAAGGCCGTGCTGAGTTCTACATGAAAGGTGGTGTGGGACAGAGTCTGCACATGAAGACAGCAGCACTGCACACAGGTAAGTTGAAGGGAATGGAGGCAACATTCTTAGTGCTATTTGTGCTCAATTCTGAATATTCTAGGGGAAATAAGATGTCAGGGAATATTACATCCCTCTCTCCCAGGAGCTTTTCCCTCTTCTTTCCAAAAAAACCAGAGCACAAACATCCACAGACCAGATACTTAACTGCAAGGGTGGCAGATGAAGAGCAAGACCTAGATCAGTGCTCAGGAAGCAGTGAGAATATATCTGAAAGTGATGCTGTGTCTGGCACTTGGGGGCCTCAATTCTAGATGTGGACACAAAGACCCAGGAGCAAGAAAGTCCAAGTCTTTTGCAGCCGAGTGAACATCCAGCAAAAGACCTTGCAGACATCCCTTAATCTATCATTATGTATTCTTTACCACCAGTTCCAAAGGGAGGTCATCACAATCTTCTCAGTGAGTCAGAAAATACGAGGAACTGTGGAGTTTAAATGACCTGCCTGGGGCTGCTGCACATTAAGGAGCAGAGTTGAGATCAGAACTCCCGAGTGCCTATGCCCCAGGCCTTTGCTCAACTTTAACAGAGCCAGAGTTCTCTAAAACCAGAAGCTTTTCCTTTGGGGTAGGGCAACAGGATTATGGAAAATTGTACCAGAAACAAAGAAACGGTGATTTGATTTGGGGACACTGTAATTTGGAGGAATGCATTATAGGCCATCTGACCCTGAGCTGGAAGGCTCTTGCCTTAATTCCTCACTCTGAAAGCTGAAATGCAATGCAGTGGCTTTTCCTCATTGGGGATGATGGATGGAAGAATGAACAGGGGAAGGTGGGGGCAGGGGGTGGATTGGGACCTGGGGTTGCAATGTGGCCCCAAAGTAGTCAACCTTAATGTTTTTGAAATGGTTCTGATAGACATACAGAAAATCCTTAAAAGAATGATACCTAACCTCTGCTATCTTGCCAAAAGACCGTGGCTATAAAATGGTGCAACTGCTGTGGAAAACAGTATGGCAGTTCCTCAAAAAAATTAAATGTAGAATTACCATATGTTCCAGCAATTCCACTTCTAGGTATATCCCCAAAAGAATGGAAAGCAGGGACTCAGCCAGATATTTGCACGTGACTGTTCACAGCACATGATGCACAGTAGACAAAAAGTGGAAATAACTCAAGCATCCATCAACAGATGAATGGATAAGCAAAATGTGGTGAATACACACATGCAATCTTATTCAGTCTGAAAAAGGAGTGAAATCCTGACACATGCCACAACATGAATGAACCAATGACATTATGCTCAGTGAAATAAGCTAGACACAAAAGGGCAAATACTGCATGATTCCACCCATGTGAGGTACCCAGAGCAGTCACAGTCATATAGACAGTAAAATGGGGGTTACCAGATGCTGGGGGACGGGAGGAATGGGGAGCTACTGTTTAATGGGGACAGAGTTTCAGCTGACAATGAAAAAGTTCTGGAGGTGGATGGTGGTGGCAGTTGCACAACAATGTGAATGTACTTAATGCCACCAAACTATATACTCAAAAATGGTTAAAATAGTATATTTTATGTTATGCGTATTTTACCACAATTTTTCAAAGGGGGAAAGACCATAACTACTTAATTTCCTATGTGTATCTCCACCAGACTGTAGGGCCCATGAGGCAGGGTTCTTTGCTTTGCTCATTATCACATCCCCAGTGGCTTTCACAGTGTCTGGCACATAGCAAGTTCTCAATAAATGTTTAAGTAATTGAACCAATCCCTGTCCATGCTTGGAAGGTGTCACCACCTGTGGCTGTCTTTATCACAGTGTCCTGCTTTTTGAAAATTTATTCAGTGTCTCTTGGCTGTATTTGCAGGTTGTTCTTTCCAGACTAAGCAGCCCTCTGTAGTTGGGCTAATAAGGCACCTGCAAAGCTTTCCCAAGTTTCTTTCCTATCTATCAATAAAGGAACATGATTAGATAGTATAGACTCTACATTGTTGAATGAATACGGAATATGTTGTCTGGATTAAGAAGGACTTATCTCAATAATGTACAATACAGCATATTTTGTTATCCAAGAATTTAAAATATTCCAGAGGGTTCTAGTTCTGCCTGGTCATCAGCATCAACTTGGGAACATGTTAAGCATACATATTCTCTGGCATTATCCTCTTCATAGGGATTCAGTAACTCTAGGATGGGCTCTGGGAATCTGAATTTTTGTTTGCTTAACTACTGTGCAAATAAGCTTGGAAATCTGTGCTCTAATTACTTCACGAGCTTGTCTTGCTTCCCAAATTAGCTTATAAGCTCCATGAGGGCAAGAAGTATGTCTTATGTATTTTGGACATTACCTATAGTATCTAAAAGATTAATAAATATTGAGTTGGGTGATTAATATTCATACAAGCATAAAAAGGCATACAACACTGGTTTATCCTACAGATACTTCTTCCATCCCAACATCTTAAAACATGAAGAACCAAGTAGAACTCTTACTCACAATGCAACGAAAATTCTACAAGGGTACTCTAGAAGGTTCATAGAAAAACAGAACTGAAAGATAATAGGAATCTTTCCACAAACTTTTTGTAAACACACACACACACATGCACACATATATTCTTTTAGATCCTTCCTTTGATTATTCCTTTAGGTCCACAACTGTTCTTTCAAATACTTGGAATTCAGTGGACTTATGAATAACACATTCCAAATCATAGGAGAGTCCAAGAGGCAAAAAGCTGCATGTTGTTAGGTCCAAGCAATGTGTGTTTAAACTAGAATAGCTGCAGATGTAAAGCATCAGAATTGCTTTAAACAATAGCAATGTCAATGATCTGAGTTATAAAGAATTCTCTTCCAGACAATATAGGCTGTGATCAAACCCACTTTATAGTTAGAAGTAGTAGGTGATTTTTTTGATACTCCACCCCAAAATTTTATCATTATTATTTTGAAATAAAGTCTAAACACTATTGGTAGCAACACATTATTTGTGCTTCAACTAGTTGTCTGCACCGATGTCCCTTATTAAAATGTGGATAGATTAATTTATAATTCATTGGCACTTGAGTATAAAGTAGGTCAGCACATCCTCAAGTCAGACAGAATTCTAGGTTTAAGTTGACTGTTAATCAAACACTTTTGGGAAATGGTGGAAACTATCTTTTCTCTAAAGGTCAAAAACGCACCTCCACCGTGGTTCTCAAAGTGTGGTTGCTGGACCAGCAACTTCATCATCACCCGGGAGGTTGTTAAAAACGTAAATTCTCAAGCCCAACCCAGGCCTTGTGTATCAGAAATTGTGGGGGTGGAGTTCAGTGAGGTGTACTTTAACAGCCCTCCAGGTGAGTCTGATGCTCGCTAAAGTTTAAAAATCACTGTATTACCATCGGAGTAGAGCAAGGAGGCCTGCAGTGATGAAACACACTTATTTGAAGCAGCCTAACTCAAATGCAGTGGCCCTCTCCTGACACACACACACCCCTTTTCATGTAATACCTATTAACGTCCATACAATCTGTGGTTCATGAGGTACACATTAGAAATTGCTGCACCAGATCATGGAAGATCAAAACATATTCATTGCATGATTTCAATATATAATGAAAGGAACAAATATTTCTTGCATGCCAGACCCCAGGAAAACCATAGTAGATGTGACAGGTGTAAGTCTTTCCTCCCTAGGATGTACAGTCTAGTGGGGAAGAAAGATAATCGATGAATGTGTGGAGAGTGTTATGCGTGAAGTCCACACAGTGTAAGAAGTGAAGGCACATTAAGAGGGACAATGGACACTTCAACATCACTTGGGCCATTAATTTGTTTTTGCAAGCCATTCTCACTTCTCTCACTTCACTGCCTTGGCCAAGGGAAGAAGTGAAGGCACATTAAGAGGGACAATGGACACTTCAACATCACTTGGGCCATTAATTTGCTTTTGCAAGCCATTCTCACTTCTCTCACTTCACTGCCTTGGCCAAGGGGACTAAAGCACCTCCCTTCAGCAGATACAGTAAGCGTACCACAGACACACTCTCAGGAAGCCCCAAATACAAGGGCTCTGGAAAGGTTGCCGTCATCAAGGAGACTGGCCAGTGGAGCTGCAGCACACACCCTCAAAGGCAGACCTGTTTCTCTTAGGTCATCTGATCTTTTGAACCTCCAAAGTCAGGCTGCTGGTTGGGTGGGCCTGTGCTTGGAATGTGGTTGAGGTTCGGGGAACTGCTGAAAGAGAATATTTCTGCTGTAATAGACAACAAATACCTGTTTCTGCACCTTGAGAAATCCTACAGCCAAGTCACACAGCCTATTTATTACATGAGCTCATAGAGGGTGGGGAATTTTATCTGCTGTATTCACTAATATATTCCTGAACTCTGACTATATCAGAACAGTGCCTAACACACAGTAGGCACCCAAATATTTGCCTTTTAGGGATCAACAAACCCTGTTTGTCAGTCTTGTCCTGACCTGTGTATTAGCAGAAGTGGGCCAACTGTTAAAACAGTAAGTATTAAAACATATTCTGTACAATAGAGCAGAGCTATCTAACAGAGCTTCCTGCAATAATGGAAATGTCATATCTCTGTGCTGTCCAGTAGGGTAGCCACTAGCCCCATGCAGCTATCGAACACTTGAGATGTGGCTAATATGACAGAGGAACTTGAGTTTTAATTTAATTTAAATTTAAACAGCAACATGTGTCTAGTGTCTACCCTATTAGATAACACATCAAAAAAGGCATAGGATCTAGGCTAATGGGGGCTCTGCTACCCTCAATATAGGGAGTTCTCTATCCATTAAGTTGGAAGAGGAAAAAAACAAAACAAAACAAAGGAAAGTATGGGTAGGGCAACTTTATGGGCCAGGCATGCAGGTGCTACACAGTATTTCCATTTATATTCCATGAGTGAGAACTAGTCACACGGTCACATGTGAATGCATGAGAGTCTCAAAAATGTCATCTCTGGGTGTTTAGCCACCCACCAGCAAGAACTCCATATTATGGAAGGGAGGCACTTCTTATTTCAGTGACCAGCCAGCTCTCTCTACCATGCATAACTATGTATAAAGAAGCTTGTTTTCCAGGAACCTCTATCGCCTACCCCCCTCCATCAACCCTAGTCATAGACTATTAGGGACGAATAAAAACGAACAGATCATTGCATTCAACTGCCACCAGATGTTCATTCAGGCAGTTCATTTAGAATATTCCCCCTGACAGGCCTTTCCATTTCTAAATAGGTTCCTCAGGAAACCTACAGAAAGGCTTGTCATCCCCACACATTCTTTACTCTGGCTTTTCTATTTCTCTTTTCCTTCAAGTAAAACGTGACTGCACATAGAGTCTAGCTGGATGATGTTAATCCGATTAACACTTGCATGTGCTTAAGAATATCCACAATCCTATCACTTCATACTGTCAAGTCTCCCAGTGACTTATCTGCACACTAAACTAAGGAATCTAATGCCTAAGCAGAAGAAATAATCAGTGAGGGAACTTCAGGGCCTTGGGGAAGATATTTATCTAACCAGTAGGGACAGCTTTCAAATTCCCTGGAACACTTGCACAAAGGGGTTAAAAAGGTTTGGATGCAGGCCCGAAAGCAAAACAGCACCATGTTACTGAATCCTGCCTCTATCAGCCTAAGAACAGATTCAAAACCATTTCTCAGTAGGCAGGAGAGATGGAGATTAACAGATCCCTTTAGCCAGAAACTCATCGAACTTGCCCCTGTCCTCAGTTAGGAGCTGTCAAAAATCACTTCACCCTGCTACTGTGGAACTCAGCATTTAAAATGTCAGTCACTTTCCTGGCAATGACTTATATACTGCTGGGGGGGAGGGGGCGCAGTGCTCTGTATTGCTGGTTAACTTATCATGACTTTAAGACTTGCCTGTCCATGGCCTAAGCTGCTAGGAAGGCAGGATGCTCGTTCTATGTATGTTAATCCTCCATGCACTTAGCATAGGGTCTGGCGTGCCATAGCACACAGTGAACGTTTACCTGCCCAGTTTGGTTGACAGTGTCCATGAAGCTATTCTGGATGATCTGAGCTCTGGTCCTTGCTATGTGACCTTAGGCAAATCACTTTTCTTCTCTGAACTTTGTATTTATTTGGGTTCAGCAAACTATGCCTATGGACCAAATCCAGTTTGTGGGCTGTTTTTATATAGTTTGTGAACTGAGAATGGTTTTTACTTTCTTTTTATTTTTGTATCATTATACAATGTAATTGATTTTTGTGGCCCTTTCTCTCCTCCTCTCCCCCTTTACACCCCAGGCAGCCTCAGTTCTGTTCTCTTAAAAAGTTCAACGAATTATTATAATTGTTGTATCTCTTTTTGTTGTTTAATTTTTTTTTCTAGTTTATTCTGCAAACTTTTCCTGTAAAGGGCTAGTTAGCAAAAATTTTAGGCTTTGAGGCCCCACATAGTCTTGGTTCATATTATTCTTTACTCTGTATTTTATAAATCTTTAAAAATGGTTTTTTAAAGTATGAAGGGTATTGTGAGGGCTTTGGGCTTAGATAAGTAACAGTATTGATTGGTCAATCTGTACTGAGTGTTCCCCAGTGTGGAGCACGGTAGGGAACTCTACAACATGTGACCTATTGACCTCTGGACAGTATTGCAGCTGTTTCAAGAGATGGGCATGTGTGAGAGATAGAAAAAGAGTGTGTTCTCACAATAATAATGATAGCTTATATTGACTGACGACTTACTATGTGCAAGGCCTTATGCTAAGTGGTTTTGTATTTTATAAGTCTTCGTTTTTAAAGACTTATAAAACACAAAACAAGAGCATGCAAAAAGACTATATGGGGCTTTAAAGTCTAAAATTTTTACTAACTGGCCCTTTACAGAAAAAGTTTGAAGAATAAACTAGAAAAAAAAAACAAACAAAAAAACCCCCATTTTTTTCTTTCAAACTTTGTTCTTTCTCATGTCTTACTAGAACCATCTCTGTAAAGGAGATTTCACAGGGAGTCCGAACGCTGAATATATAATCCAAATGCTAACTGCTCAGGTTGATGAAGGAGTGGGAACTTTGTTCTTTCTCATGTCTTACTAGAACCATCTCTGTAAAGGAGATTTCACAGGGAGTCCAAACGCTGAATATATAATCCAAATGCTAACTGCTCAGGTTGATGAAGGAGTGGGTAACGAATTAATACCTTTTCTTCTAGGGCTTCTCTGCAAGCCCCTTAAGCTCCTGGAAGTATAGTTTTAAGTCTCAGACCAACTTATCTGTAAAGCCCCTTTTTAGCTCTGATCTTCTTTGTTCCTGCTAGGCAGTAGAGCCTAATGGTTAATGCTGAGGCTTGGGAGTCAGAGTACTCGGACTGAGTCCTAGTTTTATTGTTTACTACCTGTAAGCATTGGTAAATTACTTAACCTCTCTAAACTTCAATCACTCAAATAGGAATCACAGCAGTACCTACTTCAGTGTTGCAGTGAATGTTAAATGAAATAATCCATGGGCAGCATTTAGCAGAAGGCCTGACACATACTAAGACATCAATCAATGTAATCTATCTTATTACTGTGAGAAGACACTCTTTTTCTGTCTCTTGCACATGCCCAACTCTTGAAACAGCTTCAACAATACTATCCAGAGGTCAATAGGTCGCATGTTGTAGAGTACCCTACCATGCTCCACACTGGGGAACACTCAATATATATTAACCAATCAATACTGTTGGCAAAGGGCTCGGCATCCCTCAGCTGAGAAACCCAACAAGGGCTAAAATATTTTCTCTCCAAAACCCTACTTACTTAAGCCCAAAGCCCTCCCGATACCCTTCACACTGGAACAATAAACACACACACAAAACTACATATAGAAACAAAATATTTTGTTGCTAATGAGAGGCAGCCCAGCAGTTTTCTCATCACTCCACTGACAAGTTTATGTTCTCTACAATTGCAGTCGAAATATTTTTGCTATTTTCATGATTTTCTTGGCTTCCTTCCCAAGGAATTAATCATTTCTACAGCTCTGAGGAGAAGCTGGGAAATCGCAGACAAGACTGAATGGCATGACAGTGCATTCTCTTCACCCACACTGAATCTCTCCGTGTGCATGAAATTACACCATTCCAGGGGAAAATGGCTTGCTGTGGTGGGGAAAGGACAGAAGCGTAACTCCTCCAGGGCTCTTGCTTCATGAAAAGTGTTCAGTTGGCCAGCTAGCTTGACTTCAGTTCTTTTGAATTTTCAAAATTCTAAGTAAAGAAATATGAACATACTCAAGGTCCCGTGGAAACACCAAAATTAAATTCATGGTGTCATCAGACTGGCAGGAAACAGTTGCTCTGGTGGGCCAACGAAGGACATGACTGAAAAGGAAGACTCTTGTGGTCAAGTTTTGAATAAGCAAATTTGACTTGGAGGGAACTCTGGAGATCATCTTAGTTCATCTCCTCATTTTGCAAGTAAGGAAACTGCACCCCAGTAGAACATGGTGGTTAAACCCACAGGCTTTGGAGATAGACACACTGCCTCTTACTAACAAATCGCCTAACCTCTCTGATGATTCATTTCCTCTCTGCAAACAGAGTACCTTCTTCACAGGGTCATTAAGAAGATCAGACACAGATCTTAGCACAGGGCTTAGTACCTGCTGAAAGACTGACAAATCGACTATTGGCCAGACCATATATAAAAACAGAACTTTGACCCACCACCTGTAGCAACTTGTCCAGGAAACCAATCTCTCATCTATAATAAACTCATGAAGCCAGCCTGCTATAAGTCAAACTTGCAGGAAGCCAGACTGATGTCTCTAGTGACAATACATGAAGCTAAACAGTAACTCTGTAACAATCTGGCCTAAAATGGCCAGGACATGATTAATAACTGATAGCTTCACTAATTTTTGTCTCTGCTCCCAATTTAGTACCAACCAGCAAAAGCCAAATGTGTACCCTAACCAATCACAAAGGATGCCCTGCTCATAGTTATCCCACCTATAGCTTCTCCCATGCCAACAGCTTCCAGTTAAGGCATACCTAAAGCCTTCCCTTTTCTCTATTATGAAACTTTCCCACTGCTCTGCCTCCCTTCCAGACTCTGCCAAAAATACAAGTGGATGGTAGCTGATTCCTTTGATATAGCAAGCTCAGAATAGCCTTTGCTTTTCACATTTGTTTGGTCTTTGCTTATTTTCACAATGCACACACACCCTGTATATACCCTTCATAATCGCACATATGCTGTTATTCAGTGAATTAAGAACAGATACCACTCTTGAAAACCAGTGTTGTGATTTTCAATCCACTGAATAAGCCAACAGCAAAGGAAGTAATCAATGTAATATGATTACTCAAGCCTGTTCTAGCCAATATGAACCTTAAAAAGACTACATGAACAGTGGTTAATCTTCTTCCAAGAGTATCCCAACTGTTTCCTCATTTGCTGTCAACCTTATGAATGGATCAGAGGTGACTTATCCATTAAAGCACAGTAGGTTCAAAACCAAGGCCCACAATACTTTTAGAGGACCACACACAAAAAAATTTTTTCATCAGAAGGAAAAAAAGTAAACTTTTAGATAAAAAATATTTTATATATTATTAACATATTAGTTTCTAAGCCAACATGGTTATAAAATATGATTTTTAATATATTTTAGTGGAGGAAGGGGTTAACCATAGCAAATGTATCTAGGGCCTTCAAAAGTCATAACGTGGCCCTGGTCATAGGAAATAATAATTGTCCTTTTATGGCTGAAGAAGGTGATGGTCACTGTCATTTATCCATTTCAGATTCCCTCTCATAATCTTTCATCTCATGACAGTAATTCTCAAGTTGGTCTTTTAGCTATTTTCTCATTTATTAATAGTTTTAATTTATCCCTTCAGAAGTTACTGGAGCTAATCAAAACACAGAAGAGATCATTACTCAACTTGTAAAAATATAATTTTAAAACTTTGTGATAAGCAGTTGTGGAGTGCCAACAATGTGATCATAAATTCCAATCCTGTGTCACCCACTTGTACAAGCCCCTGAAAAGCTCATCTTTCATAGAGATACGGCTAAATCACAACCTGCCATGGTCCTCTTCCACCTACTGGCAGCCAATACATTCTGCTCACTACCTAGTTCACAGATCATATTCTCAGTGAATTCTTCCCAAATATCCAATAAGAGACTTACTTATATTACTCCCAAAGTACCATTAGAATCAGAATAATTGTAATTAGTTTGATACACCTCTGTCTTCCACAGCTTAGAGTATGGGCTTTTTAAGGGTAGGAATAAGATCTTATCCATCTCTTTTGAGTGTCAAGGACTGACATTTATTAAGTGGCACACCCATAATGCAAACTCACCAGCAGCAAAGCTGGTACTGGAATCTGAGGCACTTGGTTCCTGGTCCAGCCTCCTTTCAGTTCATCCAGCAACATTTCAATCATAGCCAGCCAGATCACAGAGGCAGATGGATGTTCCAGACGTCAAACACTGAAGTAAGACAGTACTTTACTAGTAACCATTTAACAACTGTCTCTAGGGTAAGGGGGATCTTGATTTGTAGTATTGGCCAATTTCTGTGGTACAAAATCTCTCACCATGGCCAATTTCAAGCAATCAACACAACTTCACTGAATGTGGAGCAGGGAAAGATGCACAGGAACACACCATCATACGGTATTCCCACCACCATACTAATACAATAGACTCAGTAACCTCGAGAGCATACGTAACCACCAAGTGTGGTAAAAATTAATTAGGAAGTGATGAATTTGGAGTATTTATTACCATCTATTTTATTTAACAGTATGGTTACAAATAATCAATGGCTATGTTTAACAACTGAGTAACTGGCAAAATTCCTAAAAATTTTACAGCTGGCTCTCATGAGCCAGTACAAGCTGGCTCCACTATCTCAAGGACAGCACGGAGCCCGTACGAATGTAGCCTATAGGACAGTTGTGAAAATAAACACCCATAACATTTGAGGGTTTAGATCAATAACATAGTAAAGACATTGCTTAGATTACATTTCATTTACTCAGGCAGGTCTTCCCTGTCCCTGTCCCGTGCTTCCTTACTGCATAGTTCCCTTTTATCACACGTTCAGTGCCCATCTGTCCCACCAAACTACAGGCTCTGTGAGTTCTTCACCACTGTATTTCTGGTGTCAAGACGTCAATAAATGTTTGTTGAATGCATGGATGGAATAAATATGTGAGTGTCTTGTTGCCACTCTATCACTTTTATCCTGCCATGCAAATGGTAATGCTGCAAGTCAGCCAGCCAGTGTCTTAGAGTTTGAAACAGGAGCCATAAAAGGAGAAGTCTTTTATTGGTGTGACTTAAAATATTGCTTGCGTGTGAGAAATTCCTGAGAATACATTCAGTGTATGTACCCTACGAGGACCAAGGTTTCAAATAGGGGCCAGTTGCAGCACCTTTTAAAACATTTTATGCAAAGCATTAGACATTAGCTATGAACTACAAGATGACACAGCAAATAATAACTAATTAAGAAAACTACAGCAATATTTCACGACACTTTATTCTTGTCCATAATATAAGGAGGAAGTTTCCAAAAAAGAAAATATTAGACTTAGATGAAACTTTCCTGTGCAATTTTAAAAAAAATGAGTCATAGGAAGCAGATATATATATATATATATATACACACACACACAGACATATAAATATGTATGTATATGTGTGTACATATATACATATATAAAATATATATTCCTTTATATACTAGGCACTATTAATTGATTCAGTCATACAACAACCTCTAATATATGGACTGTTATTATCATGAAGAAACTGAGGCACAAATTAAATCACTTTCCCAAGGTCAATAGTTATTAAGTAATGGCAGTCTGGTTCCAGAGTCTCTCTTCTTACACTGTGTTACACACTATAGCTACTAAACAAAAAAAGTCCCTGGACTTTTTATCCTTGTAAATTGCAGTTGTTCAGAAGTAGGAGTTTTAATCTTCTTAGAAGGTCTCTGCAGTAGGCAACCGGTCTCTGGAAGAGGGGAGAAATAACCCTGGTTTGGGGAGAAATGAATGTCTCCCCTTACCAGAGGGACAAGGACTAGGAATTCCTGCCTACCTTTGGGCAAGTCCTCCATGGCACCATTGAAGAAAAGAAAGAAAAAGAAAAAAACAGATTTTCCAAAGAAATTGGAAGAACTGGCCTAATTAAGTGATCTAAGCTCCTAGCTGTGTTTTAATGTAGCCCATGTGTAGATTCTGGCACAAAAGGGTCTTCACACTGCCAAATTCAAAATCAATTTGTGGGAGAAACAGCAATCAGTCATTAATTGATCTCTGATTTCATTCTGCTTTAAATTAAATGACACCTTCAGGCCCTTGTAAATTTAATAATGATAACTGATGGGGCACATCTGATAGCAATTTGATTGCTGTCCCTATCAGACCACTGGGTTTGCCAAACACTGCCATTTGCTGGGCACCCAGTCATTAAATGAATCTGCCTTCTGTAGTTAATCCATCGATCGTCTTTCTGTTAATGAATCAGGGTCCATGGCAGAAACAGAAGCATTCAAGGGAATCACCATAAGGAGGCTTTTTAAAAAAGCAAACAGTTCTTATACTGACATCTCAGATTTCCCAGTAGCCACCTTGCCTTTCTATCACACATTCGTTTCTTTCTGATGATAATTGAGAATCATAGGTTGGTGGTGGTGGTGTCAACAAAAAATGGATTCTCTCCAAAATTTAAATATGACTTCTCTGCAGCCTCAGAGTGTGAAATCCAACTTCCATAGCTCTTGAGGTTAGACAATCCATCAATATCTACTGAGCCTGAAAAGATGACTTAGCACAACTTCATACCTACTGAGCCTAACTTAAAATCTCTCTCTTTCTCCAAGATAAAGAATTGAAATGGAAAAGTAAGAGCACAGATTAATTGGAGTGAAAGGAATCTGCTTTCAGAGACACCAAGACAGATAAGGTCAGTTTTAGACTGTACTATGAATGCGGGCAATGGGAAACTGATGTCCTCCACTATTTTGTATATTTTGCTTCATGTCAAAGACAATACTCATTTTTCCTTCAACATGTACATTATCTCAAATAAGGGTATTTTTCTTGGGATTATTTTTGGGTACTTTTTTCTTATTGAAAATGAATTTTATTCGAACATCTCAGAAAGTTATTTAGATACCATACTCTATGCCAAACAATAATTTTGCTTTTATAAAGCAACGTCATGATTCAACATCTAATTCTTCATCTGCTAAGACAGAGTTAGCAAAGAATATTTTATCTTTGGCTGGACCCTGTTAGTCCTTTGACTCAGCTTATAGGTGCAATACATCATGCCTGGAAGCCCTGTGGTATGATATAATCTCCCAGGCATAATTTGAATTAGCAAGGAAATGACATATTTATATAGCAATTAAAAATATGTTTAGCATTCCCTGAGGTGCTACCCCTCCCAATTATTTAAGCTAAAAGCACATTCATCATCTGGTAGAGCCTAGTACGATAGAGACAACAGTTGTTTCTGTATCCAGTGTTTAATACTGCACACGACACGGAATCTGCATTTCCACAACCTTGAAATGTCACAACCCACTGATTATCCTTATGCTTAAACACAGCATGCTCTTTTAAACAACGCCCTTTGGATCTGTCACATACCCAGACGCATGAGGCTCATGTGCTTTAGTGTTACCCATTCACAAGAAAACCATTCATTATTGGGCAGGAACAAGAGGAAAAGGGGAGGCAAGCTCATTCTCAAAGGCCTTCTTGATTTGAAAGTGTATGCTACATTGTTCTCTGGTGCTGTAAGATTCCAGAATCTGTGAGACATTCTGGAACATTCATTCCTGACTGCTCATAATGGCATTGTTTTAAAAGCACACTGGGTGTACTTCCTCAAACAAAAAAATAACAAAACAAGAAACAACACTGAATAAACATACCTTAACTTGGTTGACCATTTTTGAATTACTTTTGGGAAATGTTACAAATGCTTGAACTACCGAGATGAGCCTGAGATGGTTTTGGTTGATCCAAAGTAATGACAATCAAACATGAAGGGATCAACACATACGCCCCATCCCCCCATTATCTGGACCATTCTCGAGCTATAGACAGTGGAGGGGCCCCAAGGGGGTCCTCATCAGCAAAGCACCACCAACATTTCTATGAGGCTTTATGCTTCCAAAAATACGCCCACGTAATTCATTCCATTTAGGCATAAAATCATGTTATGAGGGATCATTATGGCCCCTACTTTCCTGCTGAGAAACTGAATTTCCTGAATTATATGTGACCTTTTAAACTCCATTTAAAAATTGCAAACTCAGATGTTTATACTTAGGTCCAGTACTTGGTCCATCAAATGTGGCAATGCAGACGATGATGATTATAACACTCGGTCCCATGTATTTTCACTGTGTGCTATGAGACATTTGTATTAAACTTTTAAATATATTAGGTCATTTCACCCTTTTATGGGTGGGAAAAACTAGACTCAGAGAGGCCAGAGAACTTGCCCTGAGTCACAAAGCCAGAAAGTAACCACAGACAGTCTGGCTATAGAACCCACCCTTTTTACCACCCATGCTATAAGGCTCCCCAAGATCACACTGCTGACCCCACAATTGGATTTAGCACAGGGCCTTTAGTGCTTCAGAAACACTTGTGAATATGTAAACTAAGGAAAGCCAAATAATTACTTTCACAAAACAGGTTGGGAGGCTTTGTGGCCATTTTTACACCTGATGGAGTAAGAAACATTTTCGTCATCGCACCTGATAGAAGATCTTCTGGATTTAAGTAATTCAGAATTCACACACCAACTCTCCCTAGCTGTACGCTCTTGGACAAAACACCCTAAATCTTCACTTTTTCTAGTTCAGCAATGGAGACAGTAATGGAAAAGACCTGTGAGGATAGTTTCTGCAACTGTATGAGATCATACTCGTAAATATCACTTAGCACAGTGCCTGGCACTTGTCAAGTGCTAAATAAATGGAAATGTCTCTAATTTTAAAAAACTTAACAACGTATTTAAGTACATCATTCTGAACATATAAAACTCTGGTTCTTTCTTCAAAGAGTTCCCTCATCCTGGAAGAACTCATCTACCTCTCCCCACCTTCTAATCGACTTAACAACGTATTTAAGTACATCATTCTGAACATATAAAACTCTGGTTCTTTCTTCAAAGTGTTCCCTCATCCTGGAAGAACTCATCTACCTCTCCCCACCTTCTAATCGTTGGTCAAGTTCTTTTCTTCTTTGTAGGCCCCGAGAAGCCCTTACCTCCTCCAGAAAGAGTTCCCAGGGGGGTTAAGTTGGACCCCTTCTCTGACTTTGATATTCCCACATACTTTTCAGAATCCCTCTTCCAAACCTTGGCCCAAATATATTGTAAAAAGGAAACATCAATAAAGATTGGCCAATTAAAAAAAAGATGTTCTCCCATTGGTATTTTTTCCCGCCTTGGTGGCTGGCCAGTTCGGGGATCCGAACCCTTGACCTTGGTGTTATCAGCACCATGCTCTCCCAGGTAAGTGACCGGCCAGCTCTCCCATTGGTTTTGACTTCAAAATGCAGCATCCTTGTGAGGAACTTTGCTGCTTCATAGCCACCCTCTCCCCCACCCCATTTCTTCCTACAAGCCCTATTACTCATGCCTGAATTGTTGCTCAATAAAGATCATAAAAATCCCTTCTCTCGTCACGTAAGGCCTGTAGTGACAAAATTTGCCCATAAACATGGAACACCATGTCTTTTTAATCCTGCATTAGAGAACATCCTTCTAGAATCTAGAATTCTTAGAATCTCTTAGAATCTATCCCAAATGACCTCTGATGCCGCTGACAATAATAGACGAAAGAAAAAAACTGGACAGTTTTTTAAAGATACCATATTCTTTTAAAATTGCATTTATTATGGAATACCTCTTAGTGTTCTACTCTGTGGATAAAAATTCTGAATATTTTATTGTTTCTTGGCATTAACTTTTTAATTTATTTGTGCATTTATTCAATTATTTAACACATGTTTATTGTTCTATCTCTGCTGCCCAGCAGTGTCTGATATACAAGAAGAGCTCAATAAACAAGATAGATAAAGTTCTTATTCTCATGGAATTTTATCCTAGTGAGAAAGAGCCAAGTCACCAGTATGAAAAAGGCATTGATAGAAACATCAACAATGATGCAAAGCATACAGGAGAGACATGTAACTCAGACTTAAGAGGTCAAGGAAGGCTTTCTGGAAGAAGGGACTTACTTCTATTAAAAGCTTGTGAAAGAACAGGAACTGAGGATGTAAAGAAAGAGTCAAGAAGACCAGTGAACCATAGAGAGAGAACCACATACCCAAAGGACTGGGAATAAGGACACTGTCCCTTCCAGTAATGGAAAGTGTCCACTCCTCTCTATCCCTCTTCTTCAGCTCTTTCTGAGGTTTACTGCAGCTGCATATATTTCACTTATGTGGATTCAACAGCATGTACTTGGCCCACGTAACCCAAGCTCTACCACTAAACATGCACACACAGACATGCGTATAAATATACACACACACAATGTAAACCGTATGGACTCTAGGATGAGCACGAGAGAGAAGATTTGACACTCAGGCAATTTCAGTCCCTGCATCTTTCTCACACATTGAGTCTCTTGCCATACTCATATGATTTTGGCATTTAAATAAATAAATACACACACACACATTTTCATATAACCCCTAAACATAAACCAATTACTACATCTGACATCTGGTGCTTAGTCAAAGAAACCATGATCCATTCCAATACTGAAGGAATAAAGTGGCTGTTTCAGACTTCTGCAGAGATGGCATGTAAGTTTCTAATGTGAAGGGATCTCCAAGGCCATTTTGAACACATCTGTGTTTTGCATTGTGGTCACTGGATTGATTTCACTTTAGATTCTAATGAAAGGTTCCATTTTATAGATAAGAGAATCAACATTGCTAAGAGGAAGAGTGACTCGCCCAGCTCCCCAGCAGACCAGACAGAGCAGCCCCAGGACTCCTATCTTTCCAGAGAATATCCCTATACCTAAGCATCCAACTTTCATATTGATGAACTCCAGTGATAAGCACAGAATGGCCCACAGAGAACTTGGCCCAGGTTTCAAGACAGTACCATGGTTAATCTTCCAGACTCCATGTGCTCTTTTTTACTATAATATCCATCTTTTGAACCAGGTGGCATTCATGAATGCCAATCTATTCTGTAACAACCCTTAGTACAAATGGCTGTCAGGCTTGTTACACACAGGAATGAGCTTAGTTGTTGCTGAGGATACTATCAATTATACTAAATATAAGCTATTTGCCATGAATGGAATATCATAGTTTTAGTTACCGGGATGCTTTTATAAACTAGTTTAAAATCTAGGAAGTGTTTTTCCTGACATTGTACTCTACTTTTTGAAAGTCCATAAAGTTTCTTATGTAAATCACCAGGTCAAGCAATCTCAAATTAGATGAGAGAAATTTGCTTTGTTCACATGTTTCATTCAGTGAACTGATTTAGAAAGCTGACAAACTAAATCCCAGTGTAAATATATCCTCTACGAGACTTAGAAAATGTTATACTCCTACTAATATTATTACAAAAAGCCAAACTGAGTGTTCCTGATTTTTATTAATTTTTGTTTTATAACCCCATCATAGCTCTTGAAAACCAAAATTTTTAGTTTTAGGTTTTGAGTAACAACCTATTAGCATTTGGATGAAAAGAGATAGACTTAGTAAAATTTACCCTAGATTTGCAAAGTGAATCAAGACACAATAGCATCCCTTCCATTACTCCATTACGCCATTGAACTTGGTGCTCAGCATTTTCTTAGTGCTTACGTTTATATAAATCTTGTTAGACTTTTTACTTTTATTTCTTATATACAGTAACATGAGTGAGCTTCTACAAGACTTTGAAGCCTACAAAGCAATTTTGCCATCTTTTTTGCTGGCTTCTTTTGGCAGGGAAAAAAGGTGAGGGCAGGGAGGGCATGGTAATGTGCCAGATGAACATGTAAGAAGCATTGATGAAATATTTGTGAGTGACCCATGAGCACTGTGCTGCCTAAGATCATGGGTTTTGGAATGAAACATGCCTGGGTTTGATTCCTGCTTCCACTAATACTTGTGTCATTTAACATTTCTGAGCCTTTGGTTTAGCAGCTGTAAATTAAGGATAAAGCTGTACGTACTGTAACAACTTGTGTGAACTAAAGGAGATGATGTAAAAATAATGTTTATTAGTATTAATAAAAACCTGCACTGAACAGTTACCATGTGCTAAGTGTTTTACACAGATTATATTCCCACAACCCTAGGCTGAATATACTATTATTATCCCATGTTATGAATGAGGAAACTAAGGCAAAGAGAGGACTAGTAACCCACCCAAGGTCACAGAGGCTTAAATGAAGGGGCTGAAATCCACCCCTGAGCAGACTGCCCCTAGAGCAGACTTACTGCTATATACCAAATCCTTTACAGGTCGCTGTCACCTCTAAAATACTATTATTCTATGACTTCCATATCAAACTATGCCTCTGAAAACAGACACTGATGACTCTATTAGCTGTGGCATGTAGCGATACAAATTGCTAAAAAAAAAATTCTGATCATAAATATATACAATAAAGACCCTCAGAACTAGCAGAATGTTGCAGGCACTTCACAAGCCTGATCACCTTGGCCTCTGCTCTGGATTCTTTTGATACCTCCAACTCAGTTCTTCCTGAGATGCTCGTGTCTTTGATTTTTCAATTACCATTATTTTTAGTTGATGTTATAGGAGAGGAAGGAGAGAGACTATTTGGAGAATTTTATTATTTACTCTCAATTTATTCTGTTACCTAAGTTACTGAAATGGTATCTCAAACTCCGGTGATATCACAGTGCACACAGTGCCCCTGGAAAAGCATGCTGCTTTTATTCAGCTTGTGAGAGCAAAGACAGACCTCCACTGCCCGTAACTTGGCTTTGCCTACAGATACTCCTTATAATTTAAGATTAGAATGTGAACCACAATCTGCCCATATTCTGTTCCAAGCTCTGTATTACATATTTTCTTTATATTAATTTCTTTGCTTCATACAAAACATCTTGAGAGATTAGTACCACTATCCCCATTTTACAGACGAGGAAGCTGAAGTTCAGAAAAGTTTAGAGATACATTCAATACTGTGTGGCTGGGAAGCAGCTGAAGTGGTATTTAACCCACATCAGTCTTAAACTCCAAGCCATGCCCTAAATACTCGCTACTCAGGTGTTCCTAAGACCAAATACAAATTAAACTTCTAGCACTGTAAACCACAATGCCTCACACAAGTTATTGCTAAGATTTTCTATGAATGAATGAGTGAATGAATGAATGCCTGAAAATCATGCTCCTCTAGCTTTTATAAATTCAGCCTGGTCAACCTCTTCTGTTGTAGACTTGAAGAGGAAGGTTGTGTTATATTTTTTAAATAAGAAAAGAAATACCAAATACAAATAGTACTAATCAAGTTAGGATTCTCTAAGATCAGGTTAAGTAGCATAGCATTTTTGATGTCTGATCTGGCTTTAATAAAGTCTGCAATACATTAACTTCTTTTATTATTGGAACAATTCTCTTTGAGACCCAGAGGGAACACAGATAGCCTAAAAGACCTGGGAAAATAATCTAAAGCAGATGTTTGCAATGACGGTTTCCACTGAGAACAGAAAATTAAAGGGTGGGGTTTAAGACTCAACCGCCCATAGCTTTAGGGAACACCCAAGACCACAAATGTGGTGCTCTGGATGGGCTCCGGGCCTGGGTGAGTCCAAACATTGGAACTCTTTGCTCTTGTTCAAATACAGAAAAATAATGCAAAATAACAAGTACATTAAGCCTAAAAGAAGTCTTACAATGGGCCACTTGTCATTTGCAGCCAGGTTTTTCTTTTTCTTTTTTTCCTAAGATAATTTTCTGAACTATTCTGAAGGAATCTCATAATAAGAAGATTGGTGTCATCCTGGACTCCTCTCTTTTCTCACAACCAGCATCCTATCCAACAAAACATCTACCAACTCTCTTTTTAGAAAGATCTCCCTCCCAATTTTACCATCACTCTGGTCCAAGCCACTATCTTCTCAAACCTGGACTATTGTAATAGTGTCTTATCTCCCCCCCCACCTGCCCTTCCACAGTGTATTCTCATTACGGCAGCCAGAGAGATGCTGTTAAACCAAAAGTCTGGGCCGAGCCCGTGGCGCACTCGGGAGAGTGTGGCGCTGGGAGCGCAGTAGTGCTCCCGCCGCGGGTTCGGATCCTATATAGGGATGACCGGTGCACTCACAGCACTCACTGGCTGAGCACAGCGGCTGGTCTCAAAAAGGACAAAAAAAAACCAAACCAAAAGTCTGATCATTGCTCTTCTGCTTAACAAGTGGCTTTGTCACTCCAAGAAAAGCCCAAACCTTGTTTTGATTCTGACACTCCATACTCTGGTTCCTGCTAACTCTCTGATCTCATGCTCACTACTCTGTCATTACACTGCTCCAGCCACACAGGACACTTGTTTCTTGCATATGCCATCCATACTGCACCTCAGAGCCTTTGCACATGCTGGTCCCCCTGATGCCCCTTACCCAGACAGGTGAATGTACAACTCCTCCACTCGGTGCAGATCTTTACTCAAAGTCACCCAAAGGAGGCTTTCCTGGACTGCTTAAATTTTAAACTTCAATCCTCCACTGACATTTTCTAACCTCCATCTACGACTTAGTTTTCCTCCTTGTCACTATCTGTGAACTCTTGGATAATTCATTTATTTTCTCTTGGTCTCAGCTCTTAACATGTAAAAAGGAAATATAATCCTATTCAGACTAAAAACCATTCCACTGTATGTGTAGACCACATTTTATTCATTCATTTATCTATCAATAGACACTTGCGTTGCTTCCACCTTTTGGCTATTGTAGAATAATGCTGCTATGAGCTTAACATGTAAAAAGGAAATATAATCCTATTCAGACTAAAAACCATTCCACTGTATGTGTACACCACATTTTATTCATTCATTTATCTATCAATAGACACTTGCGTTGCTTCCACCTTTTGGCTATTGTAGAATAATGCTGCTATGAACACTGGTATACAAATATCTGTTTGAGTCCCTGACTTTACTTCTTTTAGGTGTATACCCAGAAGCAGAATTGCCAAATCATATGGTAATTTACAAAAAGTCTGTGTGTGTGACAGATAACAAATGTTTATTGTTGTTGCAAGCCGCTAAGTTACATAGCAATAGATAAAAAACGTAGTCCTTAGAATTTAAGAGAGTTTTTATTACACCAGAGAGACTTCATTCCACATGCGTGGGATGAATATTCAATTAATGGAAAATATATTTAACACCAGAAACTACACAATTAACTTTAACCATTTTCTTTTTTGTAAATTTTTAAAGCAAAGAATGGTGTTACCTAATGGACATTATTGGTAGGGAGTGGGTGTCTCAGCCTACGTTTTACCGAATGCTAGAACACACCAGCACACACCATTCTCATGCCAAAGTGCACTGTTGGCTTCATTTTCAGTAAGGACATCCATTCCTGTGTCACCCTGTCTCCTGGATGCCTGCCACGCACTAGGCTCTGGGAATTTGGCAGTGACCAAGATAGAAACAATCCTTGCTTTCATAGAGCTTACCATTATTTACAGAAGACAGATATTGCATAAATCATAACAAATCATTACTTTTATGGCTGTGATATTTGCTCTAATGAGAGAACATTGTGTATTCTGAGAATATTGAATAGGCTAGCCTGCAGGGTAGAAGCAGCAAGCATCAGGATAAATTTTATAATGTAATGGGAGTTTGGTCCCCATTAAAACATCAAATTTATTTTGCAGTGTAAACAACCAATGTTGAGCATCATTAAATTACTCCCTCCAAATTTAAAACCATATTCCGGAAGATTCAGAGTAATGTTGGCAATATTTGGATGCTCATCAGATGAATTAATTAGACTAATTAGCTTAAAGTTTAATTAAATACTAGGTATTAAGTTCATTAACTTCAAAACACTTATTTTTTAAAATAGTGGTTTGGGATTTTACATAAATTTTTTTTCTCTACAATGTTTTATTTTCAATTTTAGTGATGTCAAGATATGTACATCTTATGGAAACTGTTAGAGAGCTGAGCTTTAGCTTTTTATCTTTTTGTCATTATTTTTCACTGATGATTAGTTTTGGCTCTCATCTGCTACTTAGCTACGTGTACCCAAAGTGAAACCCGGGATTCAAAGGCCACAAAATTCTTACTTTCACCACTGTCTGTCAAGAAATGGAAATGCTATTTTTATTAATCAATCTTAACAGAAAGCACTTTGGGCCACTTTTGATGTTAATTCCTGGGTAAATTAGGAGAATGTAGCAAGTTTGATAAACTCCTCTCTGAAAAGTATAAATTCCCCCTAAAAAGTAAAATTCAAGCTAAAAATATTTTTAAAATACACAAATACTTGATTATAACAACAACAACAAAAAGTCTGACGCACAAATCATTTTATTCTACCCCAATCACTTAAGCTGGGACTCAGTTACTCCATTTCTAAATGAGCATATCCTCCCAATCTCAATAGCCAATTAAGGGTCAACTGTCCTCCCAATTTCCATAGTCAATGTAAGAATCAAGTGAGATAACACATGATTAATAAAAAATAGTAAAGTCAAACTTATAAATTATATATGCATGAATACAGGTTTCTAGAGACTGGTTGTTCTCAAGTATTCATGTGCACCTTTCACAGTTGGAAGTTACTATTTGGAAGCAGCTACCAGACCGGGAACAGCACTTCCCAGCTCTCTTTCCTCTGCTGAGTTCTTGTCAAGAGAATGTGTATGTAAATGATACAGGACAGTCCCATACAAATTTCCCCACAAGGGCTGGCTGGTCAGCTCATGTGGTTAGAGCATGGTGCCGAGAACACCAAGGTCCAGGGTTCAATCCCTGTACCAGCCAGCCACCAAAAAACAAAGCAAAATTTCCCCACAATTCTTTATACTCTCTTGCTTTCTTTTTGCTGTCTGGAGGTTAACACCAAGATGATTTGGGAGTCATTGCAATAAAAATGAACTCCTTCAGCCTGAGTTCTTGAGTACCTGTGAGGAGCACAGCACTCACTCAGCCCACCCCGCCACCGCATTCCAGGTGAGAGAGCAAAAGACTATTTTAAGACACTGATAGGGGTTTACCTGTTATAGAATCTAGTGTTTCTCTCACACAGTAGGACAATGCTGTAAAGTCATGGATCCTATATCTATAACTATACATAAGAGAAATCAAGAATATTTTCAGCATAGATCTTACATTTTTTGTTATAAAATGTACCAGTTATTTTCAATGTTCCAAAAGAAGGGTGACTAGCTCACAATGTCATAAAAAAAGATTAAAAGAGAAATAAATTTTTTACATGAAATAAGTACTGTAAAAGTACAGAATAGCACTTCCAAATTGAAGTATGTAGGTAGATAAGGACATTCTTTAAGGTAGAGACATTCTAGGTTACACAAATAATGAGGTCTCCATATGTGTAAATAAATACTAAGTGCTCAGAGTCATTCATAAACCAATGCACACCATAAATCTCCAAGGAGTGAATGGATCAGGGGTGGGGCAAGTATTATTTAAGCTTTTCCCCAGCCTTCAACTCAAAATCCTTACTTTCCACAGCATTTCCTAAAACAAGCATTTTATGGTGCACACTTTGGGAAATGCTCACAGAACATGCCTGTAGTTTTGGGATTAATATTATCCAAGGGTGACTATCCTGCTCTCTCTCAAAGTTTCCCAGTGTCTTTATAAGAAGCCAGACTATAGGACCATAGGACCTATAGGACCATTACTACTGCTTTAACAAGTGCTATTTAACAAGTCTTATTTTTTTAAAAAAATGGACCGTGGATTAGATAATAGAATTATATCAATTTTAAGTGCTCTTGTGCTTGATTATTGTACTATGCTATGTAAATGAATATTATTTCTCTTAGGAAATGTACACTGAAATATTTAAGAGCAAAGGGCCATGACATCTTTAACTTACATTCAAATAGATTTAAAAAAAAATATGTGGGGGTGAAGGGAACAGAGGGAGAGGGAAAGGAAAGATTAGTAAAGAGGGAGAAGGCAAGGAGAGGAGAAGGAAAAGCAGAAGAAGAAAATGTAAATATTTGTTGAACCTTGGTCAAGGATCTTTAGGAGTTCTGGCAACTCGTTTTCTGTAAGCCTGGTATTTTACAGACACACACACACACACACACACACACACACGCACACGCACACACAGTGTGAAGAGTGATGTTCTATAGTAAGTGGGCTTAATTTTCATTCTGGCTGTGCTTCATTTCAAACATTTTGCACGTTTATTTAAAAATTGCTGTGTTCAGAGCTGGATGGCACCCGTGGGCGTATCAGTGAGCTTCGGCTTAAGACGGCTCTCATCACCACGGCTGCAGTGGTGGTAAGCTGTCTCTGTTTGGTCAGCAAAAAGAGAGAGTTGCTTTGTTGTTTATTTACACAGGAAGCTTCTGCTTTAAGAAACAATTGAGACTTTTTTTTTCTTTTTCATTATGCTTTGTGTTTAGCAAATATCAGAAACAGTCCCTTATTTTTTTTTTCTTTCCGTCAATGAATAGGTCAAGTGCTGAAAAGTAAAAAGCAGACAATTTGCTAGGTTTCTGTTGCTCTTGGAGAAGAATGATTGAAAACTCAATAGCTGCTGATCAAGAAAACTATTCCTACTTTGCTACAGAGTCAAGCTGATTGGCAGTAGTGACCCACGGATTACTTGGGCGTTATGTTATACAGGTGGCCTCCTGTTACTTTCTCCACAGCTTTGACAATCCAAAAACCCCAGTTATTGTTACCAAGCCAGGCATGGGTGAGTTTGTTTCATAGGTATCTTCTGTGATACAGTTTCTGGGTAAGAAAATAGGCTAATTTCCCTGATTTGACCATCACGTGTTGTAAACATGTACTGAAGTATAACTCTGTACCCCATAAATATACATAATTAACACATGTCAGGGAGGAACTGGTAAAGGGACATGAAAAATGATGACATGGTGTAAGGCTGAATGTACTAATTATCCTCATTTAAGCATCACATATTGCACACAGGTATTGATATTTAACTCTGTTCCCCTAAGATGTGTATAATCAACCATGTCTCAATAAAAATAAATGAAATTTTAAAAATTTAAATACTTATTTTAGGCTAGAGAGTGAAATGAATGATCTGAACGCTGAGGACACCGACACGCACTTCTGCAGTTTGAACCCTTTCTTCCCTCCTGAGTTTCCCTCTCTCCAGCATCCTTGACCTCTGTGCATGCCCCACCATTTTATCAGAGTTACTGCCTTTCCCAAATAAAAATAAAATGTCTGTGGACTCCACATCTCCTCCTCTAGCGACTATTTCACTTCTCTACTCTCCTTTTCAGCAACATATCATAGAAGAGGTATCTAAGGTCCTGGTCCTACTTCCTCACCAACACAACACAGTGGAATTGGTCTGTCCATATGTGGCCCTCCATGCTGACTGCTGGATAACGGGTCACAAACATAATACAAACCCAAACAAAAATATCCATGAAAGCATGACAGCCTCTTGGCCTGCATTCACAGCATCCCCTTTTCTGTGCCTCATTTTACTGTTTATGTGGCTTTAAAATATCAGAAGCTAGGTGGTGGTATTCTAGTAACTACAACTTCTATGCATTCATTTTCTTTCGGAACTGAAAGTCTATGAATCTTAAACATTATTATTACAGTCAGAGTCATGGAGATTTCTGGAAATTTAAGGAATTTTTTTTCACCATGGTATTCTCTAAAATTAGGCCTAATTTCTTTTGGATAATAAATGCTTTCAGAGATGGAAAGAATACCAGTGAATTTCCAAAGTAAAATGTGTAATAGACTCTTCTTAATTTGTAAATGGAGTGATTTTTCCAAATATAGGCTAGCCTTGGGTGGTGTTAATGCATCACTTACTTTTAAATGATTAAAGGTAACTGTTACCAAATCAATAGAAGAGGAGATACCAAAGAATGAACATTACAACTAAAATTAGCATTGACTGAGGGTAGATAAGAAAATAATATAAGATCATGTTTTTCCTTAAAAGTTCAGCAAAATTACCAGAGATTATAGAAAAAGAAATATGATGGAAATGTAATTGGATTGACAAGTGTCTTCCATTACAGATATATTTTAGAGGAGATTATACTCTTCTCCTGTAAATTATCTAAAAGACATGAACACAAACACCAACACAAACGAAACTACTCCAGTGTCTGGACAGCTAAATTATGAGCAACTGTTAGCTGTGCATTTAAACACCAAATACCTCTTATGATCAAGAAGCACTATTTTATTTCTCTGGGATGGCACAAGAGAATATGCAAATCACGACATCTCTACATTTTATAAAATGTCATCTTCATTAGGGCATCTCAGGCTGAAAACACAAGGGCAAAGGAGGAATACATGATTGTAATATAGAAAGATCTGAAGGTAACAGAAAAAGCAAATACAAAACCCCAAGTCAAAGCTCTTTAAGTCTGAAAGAGATGTATTTAGAATGAACAAAATAAATTTTAACACCCAAAGGGGAATAAACTGAAGGGATCCAGTACCGTGAGAGGATGCGAATGAAGTCTTAAAAGTTTCATGATATTTAATTCTTATCAATATTTAACAGGAGGCAAAGGTATGTCCCACAGTTTTGAGATAACTAGCTAAAATAGTCTTATGCTCCCCCAAAGTATTCTGGATAAATTGTTACCCCTGCCTTCACAGAATTCACACTTTCATTGATGAGGCAAGATGTATATACAAAATAACCTGCATGTACATGTGAACTGTGCTGATATGTACTACAATAATCTCAAAGCAGCCCCAAAGGAGGATGAGGTAAAATCTAAAAGCAACTGAAGATAGCTTCTTGGAGAAAGTAAACCCAAATGAGTCCTGACGGCTTCTTAATGGACTGAAAGGTGTTGAGAGAATCCAGGTGAGAAGAGTAAAGCTACCCACTGTTATGGCATCACGTATCTCCAAAAAGGGGTGCCAAAGTAAATCACACAAGTCAGATAACAGATTAACACACATCATAGATTAACAAACCTCCATTCTAAGTTTTATTTTCCAATTATTAAAATAGAATTAAGGGAAATGCAGTGCATTTTTATGGTTGTGGCACAAACACTCATGGAGACATGAACTGGCAGTCACCATACAATAGCTTGAAATGTTAGTTGCTACACAAAAGTTGAAATTCAACATGGGAAAGGCAGGTTAGTGGAGTCAACATGGCTTGTGTCTGTTGTTATTTCAAAGTCAAAGATGCACTGTAAATGTTAGGCTCCAAGGCGGGGAGATCAGGAACAGCACATTCACGGGAGAGTGACTATATCAGTCAAGAGAAAGGGGAGCATTCACTAGAGAATGTTGAAAGTACCGCAATTGTCTAGCTTTTAATCCTGTTCATGATGCCAATTGTAAAGCTAGGCGACCACGCTAGCTGTCACAGCTATTTTACCTGTGGGTAATCCTGCACCCACTGGGCCGATGGTTGAGCTAAGGCTGGGTCTGGCACTCACAGACCCGGTCACAAACCCTTCACACGCCAGGCTGGGTCACCAGACCCCTAACACGCCAGGCTGGGTCACCAGACCCCTTCATGAGGGCTTTGAGCCAGGTAACTGGCAAACAGGTCCTTGGAGCCATAGGTTGGAGAGCACAGCTGTGCCGGGTGGATGCCCAAGGCAGACGTCTACCCACCTGCTTCACCAAACTCCTCTCTCTCTCTCTCTCTCTCTACTCCTTCTCTCTCCCTCTCTCTCTTTTTTTGAAGAACACAGGAATAGCAACAAAACTAAAAAGACACATTGGTGCACATGTGCACTAAATCCACACACACATGCACACACATGTGCACACACGATTTGCTTACAAAGGATGCTGAACCACACCCAACTGGACCCGGGGCGAGGGCCCTGACCAAACCATTCTACTTTCCCAACAACAGTTGAAAGGCTTCCTAATGAAGCCACCCCTGACATTTGAGAAATTTTGTCTTTACACAGATAGCAATTGTGAGCTGATGAGCATTTTTGGAGAGAGATGACACCTGAAAGTAGCATTTCAGAAAGATTAGTTGGGCAGGGCATGACCTCCAGGAACCAGTGGGAATTAGATGACATAAAGGGGGCTTGAATTACAGTGAGGGCAGTGAAAATGGAGGAGGAAGGGGAGAGGGACAGGAGAAACACTTAAAAGGAAATAAATTTCCCCAGTGCTATCAGAGCCAAAATGCTGACTCAGAGTTGGTATTGCAAACCTTGGTTTCTTGAGGCAGTTTGCCAAAGAAAAAGGAAGAGACTTGCATTTTGATTCCAGGCTCACCTCCCCACTTCTCTGAATGAGCAATTCCAACACAAAGGTGGCAAACAACTGCCACTTGGCTCTCTCTACTCTTCTCTCCTACCAGTAACTTCCATGGGGCCTTAGACCTGGCCTCCAAGAGGAAACCTTAACTTTTGCCATCCGAGTACTTGACTTAAGGTTTTCTCCTTGTTTTTCACTCCTTGCAAGTATCATGAAAGGAATTAACAGAGTTCCCTACACCAATCCTAAAACCATTTGTCTTAGCATAAAATAGCCTTAATTAAAGATTATTTTACCCTTCAATTTAATATAAAAAATTATTCCTAAAGATAAGCATCTTCCAAAGTGGGTAAAAAACAAACAAAACAACTGGTTTTGCATGATGCCAGAGGCGCCAGAGGACTGCCTGGTTGAACTTCCCTCAATCCTGCTTAAAATAATCCCTAGGCATGGAAATACTGTTCTCTATATTTAGCAGAAAGGTAAGAAAATGAATTTAAGACATTGTAGTTGTAGGTTTCCTAAATAAGGGAAAAACATGCTCAGGGACAAGGGGAGGGTAAAAATAGAAACCTAACTGGTAACTGCATGTCATTAAGGGGAAAAAAAAGTTATTGTTTTTTTCCTCCAGTCCATGAATCATCTACTTGCTGGTTTGCAAATGGGAAAAAAATGCAATAAATCCTCCAATGGCCTCCCACAGAATCTTAGGTAGTAGAGGCCAATTATTTGTAAATGCATACTGCTTTGCTGACCACATTAATATTCCACTTCATCATTCTTCTTCTGTTTGTTTGCAAAAATCTTCCCCCTCCTCTTTTTTTTGTATCTATTAATGTCATGAAATGATCTCTCTTTAATAACTCCATAAAAAAAAAGTGCCATGCATCCATGCACTTCCTCATGGAATGTGTATGTTTTAGCCTTGTAAATTTCATGGTGACAATCGCATGCAGGTGACAAAAGGGTTCTCATGTCAACATTTACTGGAAACTTATTTTCAGATATCATAACATCATAATAAATGAGTAGAATACATAAATCATTCATCAGGCACCGGTGTGCAGAGAATAGTAATATGCCCTTCATGAAATATTGTGCAAACTCTGAAAATGCTCTTACAAGACACAGGTTACCTCACCTCTCCTAACCTAAGTTTCCTCATCTGTGACCTTGGGATAACAGCCTTTACTTCCTAGGCTTCCAGAGAGGATGAAGTAGGACAGGGAATGTGATGCTTTTAACCGTGTTTGGCATACAGAGAATGCTCCCCCTTCTTCAATAGTGACACACATCCCCCAGTTGGAGAGCTGTCCTCAACCCCATGGCCTGTCCCAGCACTCTGGTTTTTCACCAACCTCTTTGTTTTTCTTGGTATTATCAGCTAGAGGTCTTCCTCCATAAAACTGTGCTTTTCGAGCCCTGTGTCTAATAAATAATTATTCTCCCAAGGTCACTGAGCAGAATCTGCAATCTTAATCTTGGATGCTGATTTCTGGAGAGTGACCTTTAAGGAAGACGCCCTCTGCCAGCACCTTACTCAAGCCATGAAATGCTGAATCATTAACAATTTAGAGCAGAAAAGAATTTAACCAAGTTAGACAACCTGTAAAATAGCTCTTGTGACTGGGGCCATTAGGACCATTTTGATGTAGTTTAGGCCAAATTAATGACTGTGAAAAGAAGGTACCTGAAAACAAGTAGACTGATTCAAGTTTTCTATTTCTATTTTAAAACCCATTTGGAATTTCTCTGGTTTGGCTTTCTAGATTGGCATTTTTTTCCACATCAATCCATTCTAATTCGTGAAATAGTTTTTAACCTCCAATGTCTATTACAAAAAAAAAAAAAAGGAAAGAAAAAAAAAAAAACCTTTGCACACTGACTTTCCTGAGTTTTGCAGAGATGAAGAGCTAATTATAGATTTAAAGTCTAACTCCCTCCCCCACCTTTGTTTCTCGATTACTATCAAATGCCTGTAAAGGCTAATAAGGTAAGGAAAAACGAATGGTACGGACTGGGATTATGAAATAGGGAGTGATGACAGGTACCTCCTCTAACAGCTTTTAATTAACAACAACAACAAAAATTGTCAACACTCTGCAAGTCCAATAACACACTTTTGCTAGACAGTTTGGCCAACTAATACTCTGTAACTCCCAATCTAATTCGAACCTTTCATTTCACAAATGCAGAAATTTAACCCAGGAAACCAAAGTGGATTGTTTTAGGGCACATTTGATGTAGATCTGCCCCTGGGATCTCTTGATTCTTAATCCAAAACCCGCAATTTCCTCTTCAATTTGTTCCTGTATCCTGAGGAGACAGGAGGAAATACACCATCACAAACACAAGTCTCTATGGAGCATCAACTATGTTCACTACTCATTTCTAAGACCTGGAGTGGGTAGAAAAATCATGAATTTATGGCTTTTGCCCTGAAGAGGTTAATAATCTGTACCATTTCTGCCAAACCTAAACTCTCCCTCTTACACACCCAGCCTTCCCCAAGCAGAGATCTTACAGCTACAAGGAATCTTAGGAAATCATCTGGTCTATCCCACTGCCTTTATTTGCCCCAGGCAGATAAAATGTTACTGCCATTAATTAAAACAACAACAACAACAACAACAAAAAATTACAGAGGCCCTGAAGAATAAATAAAGTAAGTAACAAAGAACCCTGTTTTCTTGCTTTCAAGGATAGAGGTTCTTCCTTAGAACAGACATTTTGTATCATAAGATAGAAAATAACACATATAATTCTGTGCTAAAACATACAGTACAGACCATATATGCTGCAGACATTGAAAAGGAACCCTAGTCTCTGGAAGGGTCAGTAAAGGCTGGAATGGGTCTTAGTATTTCTTGGGAGATGCCTCACTTAAAGAGAAAAAGTGTTTAAAGTGCCAAAGAACTATAAACAATGGTTTCCATGTAAGGGCACAGATTCCACAGCATTTCTGAAGGTCAGACTTAGCTCAGATAAGTCATGCAGTTTATCCCTGGCATAATGTTCCTGCTGTGTTTCCAAAGCTATGTGGCACCACCAAAAACTATTCAGCAGCAGCCACAGTGGTGCGGAAAGCACCAGGCACAGTCATCAGAGTGGCTGGCCCATGCTGGGTCTGCCATTAACTCCCTGCCTAGATGTGGTTAGGACCAATCCTCAGGACTGCTGCACAGCACAATCCAGTGGGGACAGTCCATACTGTAGGAAGGAATGATACAGATGGTCTAAATATCCCTTCCTTAAAGATCTATGACTGAATGTTGATCGGCATGTTCGAATATGCCATGAAACTACTGATTGTTTCCACATTAGAATTAGCAAATAATTAGATTAAGCTTTTAAAATTAATCTAAATACCCTTCAAGCTTGTTTGATTGTGTGTTTAGTGTTTTCTGCCTGTTGCTTTTAAATTACAACTCCCTGCCCCCTGCCACCTCCCAAGGTTTGGAAGAAACATACCACTTAAGGTTTATTTATTTATTTTTTAAATTTTAAACCCACATTTACTTTCAAAGTGAAAAATAATTTTTTTAATTGCTCCTACATAAAATATATAATTTTGTACAAATTTACATCTCCATGCCCCATTTCCTGCATCCTCTATCTACCCCTTTTGGTCTTTGTGGATGTAATCTGGCAATTTAGACATCAATTTTTAGATTATTTTATATTGTATCTTATTCAACTGTTTATAATTACATTTTACAATTTGCAGAAACTGTTTAAAAATTTTTTATATGTTAATGGTTCCAAAGCTTACCCTCCAGTCATTTTATAGCACAACCCTCTCATTTTTGGATTCTTAATTTGTTTTATTAGTTGGCTGGAGCAAACTGAGAAAATAGAAGGTATGTTTTGTGAGGCTTATAAAAAGCATCTTAACTTTCTTCATATGAGATAAACAAGTTTTCTGATCAAAGCATTCTTGGAGTTCAGCTTTTCCTTAAAAAATGTTTAGATAGTCTATTTTATGATTTGTTCTAAAGGAGAATCCTTTGATGAGCACGCCTTTTGTTTGTAAGATTTTTGTTTTTACACTGGTACCATATGCTTTACCAGGTCGTGTCTGGGTGTGGTTGTCTTTTCGTTTATTTCATTTGGCTCTCAGTGAAAACTTCCAATATGTCTAGCTCAGAAGAATGTTCTTCATTATGTCTTTAATGTGTTAGCTCCAGTTCTAGACTCTTCCTTGGGAATTTCTATAGTTCTTAGAAATTTCTACAATTCACTCTCTATCTTCCATAGTAATCATATTTATTTTCTTCTGCTTTTTCGCTTTTCTTCTTTATTCATTCTGGGGAAAAACTTATTTTTATTCTTTACTTAGCTGATTTACTTTTTGTCATTATGAATTCTTTGCTGACTCAAAAGTGAGTTTTAGGGCCGGCCCGGTGGCGCACTGCGATAGTGCGCCGCTTGGGAAGCGCGGCGGCGCTCCCGCCGAGGGTTCGGATCCCACATACAGACCGGTTCCCGCTCACTGGCTGAGCGAGGCGCAGGAGCAACACCGAGGGTTGCGATCCCGTTGCCGGTCCCGGTCCGGTACGG
Organism: Galeopterus variegatus; assembly: GCF_000696425.1. Classification (NCBI taxonomy): domain Eukaryota; kingdom Metazoa; phylum Chordata; class Mammalia; order Dermoptera; family Cynocephalidae; genus Galeopterus; species Galeopterus variegatus. The sequence goes on along the minus strand of NW_007734265.1, from coordinate 23,333 downwards.
GGGCGACATTGAGGGTTGCGATCCGTTGCTGGACACGGAAAAAGACAAAAAAAAAAAAAAAAAAAAGTGAGTTTTAATTCTGCAATTGCCTCTTAGTACCCTTATAATGTTTTCTGGGTGATTTCCCTTGATTTATAATCTTTTGTCTCCGCCTGATTTGTCCTTGTGGATTTCCTTTCTTTTTGAAATCACAATGACCCTTCCCCCTTCCACCAGTGCCTGACCTCAGTTTTCTTTTTTTTTTTTCTTTTTTTTTTTTTTTTTTTTTTTTTTTTTTTTTTTTTTTT
>NW_007734265.1:644-22192 GCF_000696425.1 Galeopterus variegatus | reverse complement strand
TTTTTTTTTTTTTTTTTTTTTTGTCTTTTTCCGTGTCCAGCAACGGATCGCAACCCTCAATGTCGCCCCCGTACCGGACCGGGACCGGCAACGGGATCGCAACCCTCGGTGTTGCTCCTGCGCCTCGCTCAGCCAGTGAGCGGGAACCGGTCTGCATGTGGGATCCGAACCCTCGGACGGGAGCGCCGCCGCTCTTCCCAAGCGGCGCACTATCCAGTGCGCCACCGGGCCGGCCCCCTGACCTCAGTTTTCTAAATCTTTGATTTGTCAAGGAAATTATCCCCATCAGTGGGCTCTTTCTTCAAGTCTTTAGGATGATGTTCTGTTCCTTATTTTGCAGTATTGTTCCACAGGCTCCACATGGTCTCTGTTCACACAGCAAGGAGAAAAGACCTATCTGGATGTGACGCTGCTCTCAGGGGCACACTCCATCCATGTGGGCACTGACTGAGAATGCCAATCTCACATCTGGAAAGTTTCCTTCAGGTGGTCAGGAGGGCCTTCATCTTTGATGCTCTGAACACATGAAATTCACAAAGAACATTTTCCAGGTTACATGGCTACTCAGGTCACCTTCTACCTTCTTTTGCTTACAGAGCTTTAAATACAGAAACTACATTTCTCATGACACAAGGTGTCTTGGCTTCATCCTATTTCTAGTTCAGTTTTTCTGGGGGGATTGAAGCCTTTCACTAGTTTGTGTGTGTATGCATATATATGTATACACATGTGGATATGTTTGCATATATATGTTTATATATGTATATTTGTGTCTATATATGTGTATATGTATATATGTGTGTGTATATATATGCATGCATGTGTGAGTGTATTCCCTGAGGGGGAACAGAATTACAGAGAATTAAAGAGCAGATTGATTCAGAAACATCCCAAAAGAAGAGTAAATGCTTGTCTTCCTGGTTGCTAGTGATACTGTGGTTTACATCCAGGGCACAAATATTGGTCAAAAGATAAAGCACCTACTGAAGAATTCCTGATGAGCAAAGGTGTTACCTATTTCTGATAATATAATACACATTACTTTCTTTGTGTCCTTTAATGCAGTTTCATAAACCTTGAAGGTTCATGAAAATCCCTCTCAGGGTTTGGCATAAAATTGATTAACATTCCTAGTTTTTGATAATGGAATGATTCTTCCTTCTTTGTTTTCTCTTCAGACATTTTACTAGGTAGTTAAGAGAGGCTGCAGAAGATGCCATTTTTAAGCCACAAATCCCTTTTTTACATCTCCCAATTGAAGATGTGTACAATGTTAGAGAAAAAGCTCCCTGAGGTATTACTTAGTTCTCTATGCCTTTGTAACTCTCCATTTTATCAAGGTACACCATGATGCCCAGAGGGTTCATGTAGTTTGCTCAAGGTCACACAGCTTGTGACAAAGCTCAGACCATAACTCAAGTGTCCTGATTTTCATAGTGATGAGGCTCTACATACTTCTGGAGAGAAAATGGTAATGATAGCTATTCAGAAAAAGCTACTAAGTCAGTGTGTGCTTTTGCTTTACCAATCTTTAGGGAAAAAGAGGAGTGACTCTCATTATTCTTGAAGCACTGTCCTGTCACTAACAATAGCTAGTGACCATTTCTTATCCTCTGAAATGAGCAAAAAACACCACAGAGGGATGGGGGCCAACTTCATACACATTGGGGAAAATGACCTTCCTATAGTCTGTGCACAGGACTAGAGAGGTACTGAACCATGACAGAACCTTTGAAAGTCACACACATACTGGAGTTCTCCTTTTTCGACTGCTTACGGGGAAACTGCAGCCTAGAGATGAACCAAATCTTTTTCAATTCATGCAACTGCCAGACACTTTTCCTCCCAACTGTAAGCTGTGCACTTCCCCCAAAGCCAATTTTGCAAAGCGCCACATTCTTTCCACGGATTTCATTATGCATTTAAAAAATGTAGCCCTGAAGCCAATAATAAGATAGGAGCCAAAAACATGTTCCTTTTGAATTGGTTCTGTAATACTGGTTGTTAATGAACCTTGGAGAAATATAGCAAGGAAGAGCACTTTTCAGATTCAAAATTCACATACACTGACCATCTTAAGGCAAAAGTCACTCTGAAGTCAAGAGGTTCCCAAGCTTTTGCTATTATGCCCCCAGCATAATTCAGTTCTTTTGGTTCTGCAAGATGGACCTGTGATTGCCTCCCCAGCATCCCTTCCTGCTCTACTTGGGATGACTGTCATTTTTATGCTGCTGCCCATATCTCCCGGCACAGCCCACAGGCCTCAAGTATTAGGTGTGGGACTTGTGACTCAGGCCCAAGCCAATGACCATAATCACATTCCATGGCCATAGTTACTGATCCAGATGTGGGTGTATGACTCCATTCTAGGCCATGAGACAAGTGTTAAGTTTTTCTGGGTGCTCCTGGGTCTTCTGAAGGAGCTCCTTCCAGAACACGAATAAGGAAGAGCGAAAAAGGGAGAACTCACCAGTATCCTTCTGTAAGACTTATTAGGGAAATGATGAGGAAACTAATAAAGTTTAACTGTCAATCAAATGTGAAAACATGCTTTTAGAGAATAATTCCTTAGGACTAAACATGGCTTTCTAAAGCCCTCTGCAAAGGAAATAGCTTTGCAGCAAGAGAATCTGGATCAGTATAAAGTTATTCTTCTCAGGAACAGAAATCCTAGAAATATCAGGATATTTAAAAAATAATAGCTATTCTTTTTGACATTTAGCTGATCAATGTAATTTGAACCGTCATTCAAATGACTAAAAAAGCCTAGGTAACTCTATGAGAACATGTGAACTTAGGAGAAAAAACCAAAATCATATTTTTAATTTTGTTTTGCTTCCATCAAAACAAAAGCAATGTTATTCTAGTTTACTTTTTCCACTGCGTTTTCAAAACATGAAACATGGGTTGTTGAGGTAATCATTGACTGCCTTGATAAAAGTCATAAATCAAAGGAAAGAGTAATGCATTTAGAATTATGTGAGTTGATTTAGCATTACCAGGGAAGGCTAAAAATGTAGATAAACTGAAATCTAACATTTCGAGGTCAGCAATGAGAAGGTTACTGTTTACATGGGAAAGCTATTTGTGCAATTAACTGAAATTAATTATGCTTGTATAAATTTTATAAACACATCACAGATCTAGATTTTCGACTAATTAAGCTTTAATTTAGCTGAGAAAACCATATAAGCTTTTATCAGAAAACCCTGTACATTCACTAAAAGAGGTAAAATCATAGTTTTTAGGAACCATCTGGAGAAAAACAATTTAGGGAAAGCTGTAAAGACAGAAATTATAGTCAATTATCCAAAGTGTAAAGCCATACTTGAGGTTATGCTGTCCTTCATTTTCTCAAGAGTACCCCTTAATTAAATGCAAATAATCAGAAATGGCAATTAATAGATTGCTATGATTCTCTGATTAGATAGTGGAGCCCATTTACAATATTTTAAAGTTGCTGTGGACTCTGAGAAAAACCAAAGGAAGTATGTTTTCATAAATTACTCCCTTATTGGACAGGTTTCCTACGATGCTGCCATCTCAGAGGCTAGCCATGAGGTTAGCAGCCATCACGCCATCACCATTATATCTACAGAATTTGAACACTCGATCTTCACAGGCAGATAGGGATATTGGCCTTGAATGGACAAGCTACAGGCACTGGGCTTCCAAGAGGGCAGGAGTTCTGAACCACCTGATGTAAGCATCACACTATACCAATTAGAAACAAGCCATTCAAGGTCAAATGGCCTCTCATGAATGACGCAGCACAGGGCAGGACCCCCGTGGGTGTGTGCTGTTCCTTCACTGCCTTTTACGTGTTCCTACAGTGTAGACTGTCTAAACGGCATGTCTCTTTTCTCGCCACTAGGCAGAGACTACCTACTCCAAGTCTTTTCCCCATCAGGGTCCTTGAACTTTTCCCTCTGACTGAAATCTCCTACAGCTCTCCCCACAGCTGTCTCAATCTATTCCTTCAGGCTTCTACTAAAATTCACCTCAACAGAGAGGCAAATGCTGACCCATGTCCAATTTCACATCGTCATATCTGTTTCCTTCAGAGGACACATTGCAGCTAGTAATTATTTTGTTTATTTAGTAGTTTGCTTCTTTATAGGCCATCTCATCCACCAGAATAGTTTGAGTTTGCTGTGTTTTGCACAGTTCTATTTTAAGTTGAATCAGCAATAAAGTGTACATAGAGAAGAAATGAGTAATTGCAATTCTTATTCTTATAGCAATGATGATTTTCAGCAACACCCAAGTTAAACATGCTTTTAAGACTCCATTAGTCATTCTTTTGAAAGCGAGCTTATGACTGTGCTGAATTTTAGCAACTGAAACCTGTTCTCCCCTCTGTAAGGCAATTCTCCAAGCGTTTAAGCTGAAAATAATGATAGCCAGCACTGGATGTCTACCACGATCTTCTTTCTGGTTATCTCTAATCTTCAACAGAACTCTGCAACACAAGTATTATTAATCCCATTACTACAAATGAGTGAAGCAAGGCTCAAAGAAGGTTAAGATACATTGTTAAAATCACCTACCTCACTAGTAGCAGAGCAGAGGTTCGAACCCAGGACTGTCTTTTCTAAAGCCTGCTAAATCATACTGCTCCTCTCCTAAGATCACATTTTTTCACATATCAGGCTACTTTCCAAATATCCTTTGGCACTACAGCTTTAGAGCAACTCTAGACAATGAGAGCCCAATGGGAAAATGAGCCAAGAATCTGGGAAGTTTGAACTGAGAGGATTTGCTCCAGTGTAATTAAGTCTGCTTGTTGTGAGGCCTCTTAACCTCTCTAAGTTCAATAAGTGGTTCATCCAATATGAGAAAAGAGAATCAATATGGTCCATTAGAAAACACAAAGAGAAGACAATTTCTCAGTAAACTGTGTGGGAGGCATAGCACCAGCTGTGAGTAAGTAGTATTCATCCTCATATGCAGGCATTAAGAGAGTTCCAGAAATGAGTGCACCTTAGGATACTGCAGACCAGCATTCCTCATCTGTCCTGCTGTTGATACTTTGAACCATCCTAATAATGCCATGGCACGTGGATTGAGACAGCACCCTCTCGAACTACAGACTATCACGGGAGGGTGTGTGGCACAGGTGCCAGGAATTCTGGAGGCAGACCAGCTTCCCATCCTAGCCCTGTCACTTACTGGAACCTTATGAAAGTGACCTAACCTCTCCTCTAAGACTCAATTTCCTCATCTGGGAAAGGAGAATGATGATAGGACCCATCTCCTAAGACTGTTACAGGGATTAGATAGTATACCCCATGTTAAGTACTCAGCACCATGCCAGGCACTGAATAAGTTCTCAATACATGTCATTAATCAGTCTGGAAATCCTGAGGTCAATGTCGATGTAACTGTGAGTGGCCGAATACTGTTTTGTGCCCAGGAAGAAAGCAAAAGACTTGCTATAAAACAGTTTCTTATTTCCTAATGCAGAAAATATTGGTATTAAGTGTGGGGAATTACGGTCTGCATTTGTCCTGACAGATGAAGTCCCCAATTCAATCACGATGTGGCCAAACGGTCCTTAAGAATGCAACTATCATAGCTTGTCCTCACTTTTTCTCTTCTTTTCTTTCCCTTTTAGTTTCTTATTTTTAATGTTTCTTGAATCCCACAAGTATTGCATAAGTACATTCTCCTCACAAAATGTTTAACAGCATAAGGTAATAACGGAAAGTCACCTTCTACCATTCTCTCCCAGCTGCTCCCCCTCACCACCACCCCAACCCCACCACCATCGCCAACATTCAACTCCTCCCCCAGAGTAAGGTGTTGTTATCAGATTTTCCAGGGATTCACATACAACAGTATTAGATTGCCATTCTCTCTTTTTACTCCGGCCTCCTTTGTTCTGTTTTCACTTCTGGCATCTGTGAAATCATCTTGTCTCGAAAGCACCCCCTTTGATAATGCCAAATCCCCCCTTCATACTTTCTTACAGCATCTACTTATCATAGCTACTCTTTTACATTTATTAGTTTGATCCTGTGATTAATTCCTATTTGCACCCCACTAGACAGAAAGCTCCATAAAGGAGAAACTGCACTTGCTTTGCTAACTCTGGTACCTCCAGCACGTAGTACATACTTGTTCTTGGTACCCAGTACAGCACTTAGCACTTGGCTCACAGGAAGAGCTCAACAAAAATTTGTAGAGTAAATGACTGTTATTCATTCATTAGGCTGTAACCAGACTATAACTATGATGATAATAGATTTGAAGAGGTAAGGATATCAAATAGAAAGCATTCACTTAATTGGGACTAGAAAATTATTTTTAAAAGAAAACCACAAAAGTTAGAAGCACAAGGCTCTTCAAGAGTAAATGAACAAGACACAAATTATCCCCACTCTCATAAAATCCTCCTTGCCAATAACTGCAGTGCAGGTTTTAATTGAGAATATCTGAAATTACTTATGTGAACTCTAAAGCATTCATTCCTTAAGTGACGATCCATTATGCATGGCACAAAACTGATTTAGCCCAGTGAGTGACCGAGGGACCCAAATGATCATTTCCCTTTCTCCTTGGGTTTTAGAAACTGTGATTTTTTTATTTTGTAATTAAGAGATTATCAATGAGATAGAAAACATGTGTACTTAACATGGCAGTTTACAATCATCAAAACTCCCTGACACTGGCCAACCCACGTGTGATGGTTAGCTAAGGGACGAGAATGTGCTGAGTCTTTCATTATGTACCAATGCAGTGACTTGCTTGAGTTTATAAAAGGCAAACATTGCTGAGTTCTAATGCCCATTGTTCATTGTTGTTTATTCTAAAGTTGGGAGGTTGACTATAGTTCTTATAAGGCATGAGATCTAAGAAGTTCTTCACTTAATAATGCTGGTTGGTAATTAAAAGCTGATCAAGATGCATAATTGTATCTACACAAGCATCCGGGTAGGTTTCTCCAACAAACAGAAAGGCTACTGAGCCTCGTTCTCCTACTGAGCAACTTCTTCCTGTTCCTTAACTCCTCGTTTATCAAAGTGACAAGCAGTGACATTATTTAAATGTAGCTTAGTAAAGGCAGAAAAATAACTCAAAAAGCAACCAAACCATGATTCTTGTAACACAGGCGCCAGTTTGTATGAGCCATTAAATTATTCATGAGGCTAAAACAGCTTGAGCACAATATGAAAGTAGGTTGAAAATGCCCATTCCTCACTAGTCCTAGCTACACACTGACCACCACTGCCACTGAACATTATACAAGTAAATTAATTACCGTTTAAGATGCATTTACTTTACTTTTTGACAGTATCATCAAAAAAGTTAAAAGCATAAACTTTGAAGTTAAACATACCTGGGCCTATATTGACCCTGCTACTTACTATCTTAAAAAAAGTTGGACAGATTAATTAAGCTCTCTGATTTCAGTTTCCTCACATAAGAGTGCAAAGAGGAGATAATAGTACCTGTCACAGTGTCCTTGTGAGAAAGATAACAGTGGCAGGCACTTAGCATTGTTCTCAGAATGTTCGACACTAGGTGTGGTGCTTACATTGCTGTATTAGTCTGTTTCTGTCGCTTATAACAAAAATACCTGGAACTGGGTATTTTGTAAAAGAACAAAATTTATTACTTACAGCTTTAGGGGTTGGGAAGTCCAAAGTCCAGGGAACACACCTGGAGAGGGTCTTGGTGGTGGTGACAGTGACCCAGGGGTATAACATGGCAGAGCAGAGAGACTCACATCCTCATTCATTCTCCTTTTAAAGCCCTCCACATCACACCCCTGACCACCATTATTAATCCATTCACTACTGCACGGTCTTAACAATCTAATCACCTTTTAAGGCCCTACCTTTCAATTGTCATAACAGGATTTCCCACGATCTTAACAGTCACAGTGAGGATTAAGTTTTGGGGAGACATTCAACCAAAGGCACATGCTTAATAGCAGTAGGTGATGGTGGTGGATGGTGGTGGTGTTATGTCAAATCCTACTTACCAATGACGGCCACAACATTATCTGGATTAATTTCCTGTGGCTGCCATAACATATTAACACAAAACTGGTATCTTAAAACATCATAAATTTATTTTCTCATAGTTCTAGAAGCCAGAATTCTGAGAATGAATTGTCACCAGGGCACACACTCTCTGCAGACTCTAGAGGAGAATCCATTCTCTGCCACTTGCAGCTTCTGGTGGCTGTCAGCTTTCCTTAACTTGTAGCTACATCATTCTAAACTCTGCCTCTCTTCTGAGAATGAATTGTCACCAGGGCACACACTCTCTGCAGACTCTAGAGGAGAATCCATTCTTTGCCACTTGCAGCTTCTGGTGGCTGTCAGCTTTCCTTAACTTGTAGCTACATCATTCTAAACTCTGCCTCTCTGATCACATTGTCTGCTCCTCTTCTGTCTGTGTCAATCTTCCTCTGCCTTGCTGTTATAAGGACACTTATTGAATTTAGGGCCCAGCTTGATAATCCAGGATAAATCACCTTATCTCAAGATCCTTAACTTAGATAAGACCGTTTTTCCAAATAAGGTAGCATTCACCTTAATCAAAATAAGGTTCTAAGAATTAGGCCATGGACATATCTTTTGGTGGGGGCACCATTCAACCCACTGCAATCTCCCATCCTCTATATCCTTCTAGAACCTTGCAATTCCCCCATGAAGAAGTAGAGTCTTTCCCGTTGAATCTAGGCAGGGCTTTGTGTCTGACTTCAACAGATTATCTGACTTCTGAGTCTAGTTCATAGCAACACTATGCACTTCCACCTTCTTTAAATGGAACACACATTCTGGAGCCCAGTCTTGGTGCTGAGAGCAAGCCCAAACCAGCCCACGTGGAAGGGCCATGTGTAGGTGTTCTGGCCAGCTCACAGCCCCCATCAACTGCCGACACACGTAAATAAACACACCTCAAGATGATTCCAGCCCCAGCTGTGGAATCATCCCCAGCCTTGGAGTCTTCCAACTCAAGTGCTAGACACCAGGGAACAGACACAAGCCATCTCCACTGAGCTCTTCCCAAACTGCAGATTTCTGAGCAAAATGAAGTATTGCTGTGGTATTGAGTCACTAAGCTTCGGGTAGTTTGTGGTGTACCAATAGATAACCAGACCAAGTATTCATTAAATAATTGAATGAATTAAGATTAAAAATACAAAAGCACATGAGACGTATTTTCTGGTACTTAGTATCTTGGCTCTTTGCCTCACTAGATATGGAGTGAACACACACACACACACACACACACACACACACACACACACACACAGTTCTAGAAAGAAAAAATGCTTCCATCTCTCACATTCTGAGTCAAGGAGTATGGGAGGACCCAGTAATTCCACACAGAAGTGACCTCATCCAGTTGGTTTTTTCCCCCCACAGACTGGGAGAATAAGGCTCAGAAACAGTTCCTGACCCTCCCTCCTCAACACAGCTCTTCACCCGACAAAAGTCCGTCTTGCTCCTCACAGGAAATATGAAAAATCTCTCACAGTCTCACTACTTTCCCAATTAGGAATATCAAAAGAGAGAAGATAGAGAGAGTGTGGAAAGGGTTCAAAGCTGCTATAACGTAGTTGTTATTTTTGGCCATCTGTTGACCACCTTATAAGAAACTTTCTTTTCTGTTAAACTGTTTTGTTTGTTTTTCTACCTTTGTCCCATGGCTCCAGGTCTTGGAAAGTGTCCAAGGCACAGAAAGGACAGGCAAAAATTGTCATATGGAGAGAAATGAAGAACTTCTTTGTTCAAGGGTCTTAGTGTTCCTTCTAAGACCAATCTAAGAGATAGGATAGCAGATTCTAGACCAGTTCTGTAACAGAGACCTTTCTGTAATGAAGGAAACATTCTATATCCGCTCCATCCAAGATGGCAGCTACCAGCCACATGTGGCTGTTGTATACTTGTGATGCAGCTAGTGTGACTGAGGAAGTGAATTTTAGGTGTTATTTAATTTCAATTCCTCAATGGACAGTACTGGTCTAGAGAGGGTATTTACATAGGCACCTTGAGTCCAGAAATCCTAATAATGAGTCTCAGGCAAATCAACTGATGGCACCTTCTCATATTTATTAGTTCTTTTTACAGTGTGAATAAATTAACCTACCTTATCTGCTCTGGAAGGACTGACCCTTAACTTCTGTGGTAACGCGTCCCTTGAGATTTGTAAACTCTCTCCTTAGTAAAAGTGAACAGATCCCTGGGATGTGGTCACAACTGCTGATTTCTGAAAGTTATTCAGAGTTCACAGCAAAATAACCAATAAGAACTAAAAATTCCATGTGTGAGCACCTATGTGTGATAAATGAAGACAAAAATATTTCCAGGGAAATTTTTTTTAATATTATTTTTCTCAATTCTAGGATCATTAAAATAATTTTGGGTGTATAAAAACTCTCATAGGTGGCAAAATGCATAAATATCATCCAAATAACAGGATCAAGTTGCACAGTAATTTGCTTATAATTGGGATTCAAGCTTCGCAGTGTGACCTCTCAAGAGTGTCTATAATTTGCATCCTGTTTGACTTTACTGGCGTCAGCTTCACTCTCCTCCTTCCTCTCCAGTGGCTTAAGCTCTCAGTACCAGAACCATTGTGCCTGAAGCTTCCCAATCAAGTTTAACTCACCTGCTTCCAGGCTACAATCATGCTGCTTTCTCTGCTGTAAGCAACACAAAAACACCTTATGTATACTTTAAGATTCAACTCAAGAAGTCTTCCAGTGACTTCTAGCTTTACCTGATTTCTTCTTTCATACTTTCTTATGTCATTTTTAGAAGGTATTAAAATTATACATGTTTTTTTCCCCTAGTAAATTATGAGCTGTTAATGGATAGTTTTTGTTATAATATTTGGTTTTCACACAAAGCATCGTATACTGCTCAGTGTGCTTAATACTGATTGAATTGAAGCAAATATGCTCAATAAATTATAGCCTGTAGCAGTCTTGATTCACATCATTTTGCAGCAATTATCATACCAAAATCATCCTTTGCAAAGGTATAAAACATAGGAAGCTTAAATTAATTAGGACCTTAGAAAGCCACATCCTAGGACTGACCATGGAACAAAATGGTTTTTTTTTTTTTTTTCCCTGCATTACAGTTTTCATGTTGCTTTTAAAAAATAACATTTCGGCAATTTTTCAGATTGATGGATTTGAGCTAATGATTAAAAGTGGCCACAAGAGTCAAAGCACTGAGAGATGGCAGCATGATGTTCTCAGTACAGAAAACCTTTCTAGATCCCCAAGTGAAGCTGGCATCCACACTGAAGCAGATACTACTTGCATACACAATATATTCATTAACAGTGTTAAATGAAAAATATAACTAAAGCCAATAATATCATTTTCTCTCATTTGCTGAGCAAACCTATTTATTAACTAGGATGAAGTCTCTTCTTTCTAATCTATTTCACACTCCATTATTACCCCTTTCTTCTCATGTAATTAAAACATAGCAGGTAGTTGATAAACAGGAGGAAGAGTTGGCATTAGAAATACCTTTTCATAATCAAATTCAAGCACTCATCTCATTTATGATCTGTCTACCTTAATAAATCAACTAATACTTCATTTTAAAAGCCATATAAAACTCTATTAACCCATCTTTATACATTTTAATTTAAAATGACTGCCTATTCATAATTTTTCCCCATTCATTTATTTAGTAAACATATTCTAAGTATCTTCTGCGTACTAAATAAGGGGCTTAAAGCTAGCGTAAGGTCTTCCGGAGCTCACAGCCTGGTGAAGGAGACAGACAGGAAAATATATAAATGCAGTATCACTTGCTCCCCCTGCTTGACAACAGGCACAGCAGAGCACTAAGGGGAGTCCTCGGCTCAATGTAGGAGGACTTCATAGAAAAAATGAAAAGAAACAAATCTAAAAAGGGGCAGCATTGAAAGGAGACCAAATGTAGAAATGATTTTCAAACGATTCTGACCTCTCTTATGAAAAGGGAGTCCAGACTGGCAGCTCAAGCAGCAGGGCTCTGCAAACTATTTGAATTTATAACCTCCCAGGCCACAGCTGATAGGACATCTGCCTTAGTCTATGGCTGTGCAAGCCAACTACTATGATGTGATGTGCAAAACCTGCTGGGCCAGTAGAGTTTCCTATCTGGGATTTCACCTAGGTAGTAACAAGAGACTCAGACGGGTAGAGATGGAGACTGAAGAGGAAAGGTCATTAAACAGGGAAGGTCAAAGGCAGATATAGGCTGAAGTTGGAAGGAAGCACAAAACACAAACAAACATAAGGAGCTCATCAGTAGCACAGGAAGAGTAGAGGGAACCTGGCCTGCAGACAGAAGTGAATCTCCCAAGGCAAGACCTATGTCATTTAGTCCAAGAAGGCCCAAGAGAGGGCATCCCAGAGAGGTCTTGGTCCTGACAGTGCTCTAGGTCCTGTTGCCAAGAGGCTCCCCCATGCTCCTTTGCTGTCTTGAATTCCCCTAAGGTTCTTCTCCCTTTCCTCACTGCCCCCTCCTCGAGTCAGTTTGACTGGGTTTCAGTTCCTCGAACCTTCCCAAAACAGAGGACGTGTCAGTGTGCTGAGTTATGGAGCACACTGGCCGCTCTCTCCGGCTCTTACTGTTTTACAATGTGTCCAATTTACAAGGATTAGAATGCCTTCCTCTGACCCTCGGTGGATCTTTATCTTACTTTGGGGTAAATAAATCATGTTTTAGACATTGCACTGAACAAATTCAATTTGTCATTGTGAAAAATAGCACTTGGGAAATGGGCAGCATCGTGTACTGATTAAGAGCATGGGCTTCACAGCAAGACTCCCTGCAACTCAGTCCCAGCTGCATCGCTCACAGACTGTATGACCTTGGGCGAGTTACTGCACTTCTTGGAGCTTCTGCTTCCTCATCTGTAAGATGTAGATTATAATGGTGCCTACCTCGTCGGATTTTTACAAGTATTATATGAGAACATGATAAAGTATGTTCTGTACAAGTTTTCATTAAACAAATAGACATTCATTTCTTAAAATAATCACAAATAACAATGGTTTGGATTTTGTAATTTTAATGAGTGGAAAGAGAAATTTAAGTCAGGAGATCTACAAACTATAGTTATCTATAACTATAATTTATTGAGGACCTACCACATACCCAGCACTGACCAGGTATTTGACATCCATTATTTTATGTGTGTGGTCTGCAAAAGGTAATTTAAAATTAACAAGCACATATTGTTGAGCTGACTGTATAGTAGGCACTGGGCCAAGGTTATAAAAATGAATAGAAAATAATCCTTGTTTTTGAGAAGTTCCCAAGGCAACTGAGGTGTTGAAGCTGGGTCAGAAAACTGCTCTATCTACTTTTGGTTCCATCATCTGTAAAATCAGGATGTCTGTTGAGGTGACTCCTAAGGGTCCTACTTCATCTAATTTTTACACACACTGGGGTAAAAGATCATGCTATCTATTGATAATTCCTAAACCTTTTTAGTTTTGCCACTTAATAACCACTTGTGCTAAATGATAGTGCAGATAATTAATACTTCAGTATTTTGGAAGGTCTTTGAGGCCAGGTTATTTGCTTTGACCTGCTAGAAAGTGTTGGCAGAAGCAACAGCCCTCTACAGAGTGAGATTGCACACGGCCAAGAGAAAGACCAAAAGACAAAATCATAATTTCCAAACAAGAAGATGCCCTAGAAGATACCAAGTCCAATGCACTCAGTTCTATACTGGATTCCAGAAGAGAAAGGTGATGTAGTTTATGGCTGGTTAGGGCTAGGCGTCCAGTCCCTGACACTCATGCTAGGGCTTTTTGTCCTTCCCTACAACATGTCAAACTAGTTAATGGACCAGGACCCTGAGTCAGACCGCTTAGGTTCAAATCTTTACTCTGTACTCTGCCACCTTATAGTTGTGTGACCTCAAATCAAGTTACTGAGTCTTTCTTTCCATTGTAAAGTTGGTATCATAATAGTACCTACCTGTATAAGGTTTAAATTAGATGTTTGCAACTGCAAAAGCATAGTGTCTGGCACAGGATGAGCCTATAATAAATGATGAAGATGATAATAGCCAATACTTACATAAGGCACTTACTATGTGACAAGCTCTGTTCTAAACACTTTACATTCATCACCTCTAATCTCCATGACAAGTATTGCTATTACTCTTAGGAAATGGCAGCAAAGAGAGGTTGAGAAACTTGTCAAAGGTCGAAAAATCTAGAATTGTACTTAGAACATCTGTCTCTAGAGTCTGAGCACTTAACCACACCATTATCATGTAGGGTCTCTTATGACTTTCTGTTGTCAACACTTAGTCTTCCACATGTCAGATGCTGCTATAAATGCTTAATGTGAATTAACTCACTAAATCTTCACACCAACCTATGACACAGATATTATTATTGAATTTATACTAAGTGCTTGTGTTAATACAACAATAGGACAAAAGGTGGAGACAGTGCAGGGAGAGGGTCATCAGCCACAGTGCAAAAAGCAGTGACATAAGGCCTGAACATTCAGAGCTATCGGGGAACTACTCTAAGCAGAAAATGTCACTGGAGATCTCAGATGGGAGGGAAATGTGTGACCAATGACAGAGGGTTGGCAACAAAGATAATGAACCATTTTTCCAGCTTCAGAATTTTGTTGAAGAGCAAGGTCATTGCAGCAATGAGGAGGAGGAGGTACAGAGGAGTGAAAAGGTTGGGCTTTGAAGTACATCTTTTCACTTACTAGCTGTATGTTTTTCAGTAAGTCACTCAAGTTCTCCGCACCTTGGGTTTTTATTTAATACAATGAGGATAAAAATACCTCCTTTGTAGAGTTGCTCTGAAAATTAAATGAGAGAGATTTTAAGTGCCATGTACAGTGACTAGCACAGAATAAACACTTAATAAATATTGTTCCTTTGTAAAGCATAGCGTATTTAACTAAGACAGGTCGATTTATGGGTATTTACAGTATAGGAAACCACACACTCTTCAATATAGAGGGAAATTGAAAAGGGTAACCTTGCTCTCTTGCCTAGTAATGAACACCAGGATATTCTGCTAACTCCATGTACAGTGACTAGCACAGAATAAACACTTAATAAATATTGTTCCTTTGTAAAGCATAGTGTATTTAACTAAGACAGGTCGATTTATGGGTATTTACAGTATAGGAAACCACACACTCTTCAGTATAGAGGGAAATTGAAAAGGGTAACCTTGCTCTCTTGCCTAGTAATGAACACCAGGATATTCTGCTAACAGCAGAGGAAAGCAAAATAATTTTTCTGTTGATTTACCTCTGAGACAAAGAAAACTTGGTTGGATGCTTGTCCAGATTGCTATATTGTAAAGGCTCTTCCAGCATATATCCTTGGGGATGGTGCAGAATGTAAGTTTGACAACAAAGTAAAATTCCTGATATACAATCTTAGAGAAAATGCCCAGTCCTCAGAATCACTTTCAGATGACATCATTCTTTTTGTTCATTATTACTGAGAGGGTTTGATTACAGCATGAGTTTTCCAAAATCCCAAATTATTGAGCAACCCACGCCTACAAAACAATAATTCTTTCCTGTTGGCAATATTTTTTAATCCCTACATAAAATGCTTAGCTGCTGTCATACTGATCTCCTTTGCTCGTTCTCCAGTATAACATTGGTTAATACCACATTCTTTTTCCAAGATCTTCACTGTCTGTAAATTATTATTTGTGCAACAGAATTATAATTCTAAAAGAATATGTTTTCTACTGTGATTGATGGAAAAAATATGCTTTTAACCAGCAGGGCCAGACCAATTTTCTAACACTTCAGTTCTATTAGCTCAAATGCATTACTGCTATAAAGCACCAATTATGGTTAATAATGGCATTATTCTCACTTCAGTAAGTACTTGGTTTGGTAAAGCATTAAGGACTCTCAACTTTGGCAATCAATTTATTTAACTACAGGAAATAGCCTATTTCATGTAGATTATTACCTTAATGTCATATAAGTGCTGCTCAATATACATTACATATACCTCTATTAAGCTTTCCACATAAAACACACTCTAGAAGCCACATTTCTATAATACCACAGTTATCAAGGTTTGAACTCATATTTTCTACCCCATCCCTAAATATTTCAGGTTCTATAAATTAAATTCATGTCAGACTCAGTAAAAATAAGGGATTAAAGGAATTAGCCTCAAATAAGGGATTAGGGGGATACCTGAGCCCCAGGGAAATTCCAGTGGAAAGATAATAAACTCTATGTAGCTCTTTAGGCCCCCCATCCAACCGTCTCAACAGCCAAAAACTGGGAATCTTCCAAAATTTCTTCTGATCCCTGAACTTCTTCATCCAACTAGTGGTCCACATGTGTCAATTCCATCTTTTAAGTGTCTATTTAATATTCATTCTCCATGCTACTTCTATAGCTCAGTCTTCTCCTGCTTAATACAGCAATACAGAAGCTTTCATACAAGTTTTAAAAATACAAATTGAGAACAACATAGGACATACACCTCAATAGATGGCAACTGTGGCTGCTTAGACTTAAGACCAAACAGACATGGAGCACCCTCCAGAGCCCTAAACTCTATGGAACTTTCCATATTCAACTGCATCCTCATCTGCACGGCTCCCTAGACTGTAAATCTGATCACATCTTAAATACTGAAGATGTGAGACACATGCTTAAATACTTCTCTGAATTCTGTTTGTCTATAAAGAAAATCCAAGCTCAAAGAATGTTCATTGAGTCCAATTCAGTAACAGAAAGTAATATTCTATAATACTCTAGAACTTACTACCTGAGACTCTCACAATGACTCCATGGAAATTAACCTGTATAATCTTCCAAAGTTAAAATTGCAACAAAGAGATTGTTCTGTTTTTTTCACCAGAACTGAATTTTCTTCCCCCTTTAAGATAGAAATTTTTAATATTAAGGTAATATTTTGATTAGATAGTTTCTGCACTTTAACCACAAGTATTGAAAAGTGAGCCATTCTGATGCCGGAAGCAGCGTCTCTAACCTGGCGTTACAGAGTCCTAGTTAAGTCAAACACCAACCAGCCCTCCCAGGAGTGACGGACAAAGGCACACAGAGAAAAGATGCAGCCCTCACCGTTCTCAAAGTTCAGTCTGTCTGGGAAGCTCAAGTAAAATTATCATACGGAGTGATATGTATAATAAATTAGAGATGTATAAATGACGCTACAGGAGCATCATGGAGGGGTTTACCAGGAAAGGAAGGCAGAAAAAAGCAGTCTAAGCAGAAGAAACTCGCCAAGCAAAGGCAAGAAAGTATGACTATGTATGGAGAGCCAAGGCTAAAAATGAACTTTATAATTCAGAAAGGCAAATGTCCTCTAAAATATTTGGGATTTTCCCATGAAAACCTTACTGTTAATTTTGTTACGGTCACATTTCTTTATAAACAGAGATTATTTTTATTGCCGATCTAATCACTTACTTTCAACATCGGAACAAGTAAGGGAAAGTAAGGGAAGTATTCCTAGGGCAGCAGATTAGGGCCTACTGCCTTCTCATTAGTAAGTTACCAGTAGTATTAGTAGTATGTTGCCAGTATAGAGAACAATATGTAGGTAAAAACCATAAATAACTCCAGAATTCCTTTTTCCAGGATTGTCTTTTCAGTTGAACTTTAACAAGTAAATGCCGAAGCTGTACACAGACTCTAAGCACGAATAGCAGAAACTTCCTCAAAGAAACATAAACATGAAGTCTTGGAAAATGAAACACGGCTACATCCCTCTCACTTCTGTCTTACCCATGCAGTGGCAAAGAGGATTGCCCTCCTAAAATCTGAGGACATTCACAATTAACCATAGTAATGGACAACTGGGTATCAATGCACACTTAAAATTGTTACATAATGTGCAAAGTCTAATTTTATTCATATGTTTCAACCCCTTACCTCACAAAACCTTTTATAATCACAACTAATATCAGGGAAACATGATACTTTGAATTCATCCCCTATTACCTCTTGTATTATTTACTCCAACTGCTTGAAATCTACAAAATACAGAAACATAGTTATCAGCATGCAAGGAAAGCAGAGAGGAGGAACTCCTGAAGAAGGAGAATGCCTATAACCTGAATTACCAGTTTCTGAAGAATTGAGATCAGAGGGAAGTGATGGCCATACTGAATCTGAACAGAAATGCCTTTTAACCAAACACCACATGGCAGGATATTTTGAACCCTACTATCATCAGTCTTCCACATTCCTTCATCATATTCCGTCAACAAGAACAAAGCAAACCTGTGTGGTTTTACTTACTATTGTGAAGTTCATGACTTTGAGAATCCAGATAGTCATGGCCAAGTTCACCAGTATTAAAATCATGAGGAGCAGGACAAAGAAATACAGGCATCTTTTCCGCCAGCCGTAAATCCCCACTTTATACACCTGTGGCCCCTCGGAGCTGGGCATGGTGCTCCGGTGGTGTGTGTATTGTTCCTGAGGCATCTGAAATAAATGAGAGGAGAGAAAAGTGCTCACATTAAACTGCTGAGAGAAAGAAAAAAAGAAAGGAAGGGGAAAAAATCAACTGATGAACAGATATGCCTGGCTGCTTTCTGTGCATTTCTACCCTCCTGACAACTCTAAAAATCTGTTATTTGCAACAAAAGGGGCTCCTCTGGGTACTTGCTTTGGCCCCCTCAGTTCATGAAGCCATCTCTCCTATGTGCACTGGGACATCCACACGCACACACATCCCAGGAGGGAAGGAATGCCTAGGAAGCCATTTTTCAAATGACTCAGAATTCCAACATCTTTGTAAGGGAGGCACTCAAAGACCTATCCAAGGCCTGAAGGTAAAATGTAGAATTAGTCTGAGAAAATTAATTAACCCCAGCAGTTCATCTTGGTAGTATAAAAATACTATTCAGGCAATTTATCTGGAGAGAAAAAAATTTCAAATACAAGTAGTCTGTATTGCCAGTCAATGGCAAAAGTAGCAGTTTTGACCTTTCCTGTTTCACTGTTAAAAAGGGATCTTAGGGCCGGGCCCGTGGCACTGGGAGTGCAGCAGCGCTCCCGCCACGGGTTTGGATCCTATGTAGGGATGGCCGGTGCGCTCACTGGCTGAGCGCGGTGCGGCTGGTCTCAAAAAAAAGGACAAAAAAAAAGGGATCTTAGGGAACACACACCTTGACCTTCACTTGACTCGGGAATCTTCAACGAGTGACAGTCTAGTAAATACTTCACAATACTCTCTGTCCTTGTGAGTTAGGCAATTCTAATTGTTATCAACCAATTTATTTAATAAACATAAAGGAGGGTCAAATTCAAGTGAGATGTGATCATGCCTTCCAAGAGCTTGTAGCTAATGGGAAAATCAACTAATTAAACATTGATCACAGTAGAGAAAGGTAAGTTAGAAAATATGTCAACTTGAAGGACTATGTCAGTCCTCTTTAAAGTAAGGAAGCTTTCCCAAATCCCTGCTGTTGACATGAATTACCTTTGTGCTAGCGTTACTTATTAGGTACTAATACAAATCTAAATAAGCTTCTCACTTCTATAAAATCCTAAAACCAAAATTTAAAATTAAATACTAATAAAGCTAGAAAAGCATATCATTCAAAATGAAAAAGTGACCTAGTACTACAAAGGATGATGGTTGCTAAAACTAAATGGCATAAATATGGTACCAAGGGCTTTGGCACAGGGTCTTCTGAGCACATCATCCCTATTCTGCTATGAGCCATGTGACAGACAACATGGCCCCTACTGCTTTTCTCTGTTCCAATTATTGCACAACTTTTATTTTGGCATTTTTACTTCATTTTGCCCTCACATAGGTGTACTGCATTCCCTACAAATATAGCCTGCTTCTGTTTATTTTCTTCTTAGCCAAGAGCGATTAAATTAGTAATATGCAGTGCCAAAGTGACCATAATGACAAACCAAAATGCAGGCCCTAAAATCACAGTCTTCGTTTTTAAGTTATCTTCCAGATGGTTGAGCATATGATGATCTTATGGTTTTTAGGTAATTATCAAAATGTACACGTAGAATCTAAAAATTCCCCAGAGAACTCATGGCCATTAGGCATTAGTGGAATTCCATTTGAAAAAGTGAGTGAATTCTTCCTTACAGTAAACTAAAATCCTCCATGAAGGCCTGCATGGCATCTGTCTCATTCCAAACACTACCTTCGTGCCAAAATCAGTACCTAGTACAAGTATACGTTGAAATATATACGTGGAATGAATGAATAAAAGAATGCATAAATGAACAAATGAATGATTTCCCATCTGTGGTGTACAAAATCCAAGCCAAACACCATAGGGAAGTTCTTGTTTGTATACTTGCAAATTTCCACTTCAGGCTCCCAAAGCACTGGGTTCCCAGCCAAGCAGTGATCTTTATTCTACATGAGGATTGCAATTTTATCACTCAGCTCCTGACAATCCTTCTGTAGATCAGGGATGTGTTGTAAGAAAATGAGAACACAATAAAGTCATCACTCACTGGCCTTTTAATACACCAAGATCAATTAGAAAAGAAAAAAGTGTCTTATAAGCCAAAATGAAATTAGGCCTTTATTGTCCATTAATTCAATTTCTGTGAATTAAGGAAATGATTGCAGCATCTTAAAATCACACCTGCAAGGTCCTTTGATTTCTTTCAACTAATTTTATGAATAAGCCAAATTGGGATTCAAGTTAACCCACCCATGCCCAGCTACAGGGTTTGTGGCAGGGCGAGGACCAGAATGATCACCTATGGTTCTTGCAGGTATGATGAACAGTGAGAAATTCTTCACAAATCAGAGTACAGAAGCTCGTGATACTGTCACTATACCAGTTGCCTGTTCTCTGTCATTTGACCCAACCAGTGCTGTCATTACATAATTTAGCTATAAAATGGAAATGACACGTTCAATAAATATTTATAAGAGAATGGGAATATGAATGTCACACTTGTGGGGGGTTTTCCCCCATACACACGTTAGAATTTCATAGACTGTAGGAATTTTCTCAACTAGGGGTTCTCAGTCCTGCATGCAGTCACCATGGAACTGTTAAAAACATCTACACTCAGGTAAATTAAAAAACTATCACTGGGGTAGCACCCAGGTATCAGTACTTTTAAAAGCTCCCCAGGAGTATGGGCTTTTAAGATGGCGACGGGTCTGGAGCGGCCGTGCCAGGAGACAGCGCGACCCTGAGAAGTGTGTGCTGTGATACCAGAGTACTATTTGCATTTCCAAGAGCAACAAAAAATGAATAAATCTTTCAACAACGAACCTACAATGACAAACAAGCAACAACAGGTTCGAGGTTTTAGGGCCGACACAAAAGAAGACTCCTGAGAGCACCCAAGCCCTGCTGTGGGTTCGAGCGAGCAGGCGGAGACAACAAAGGCCAAGTAAGTCAGCAGAGACGACACAGAAACGGAGTGGAAGGCGCCGGACCAGCCCAACTCTGCGAGCTCTGTGAGTCACCCCCAGCCCAGCCCCACTTGCAGGGGGAAGTCTGACTGCTCCCCACCCGCCTGGCTCCCGCCAACCACACCAGGCCAGGCACCCGCAACAGAGCT
>NW_007734265.1:0-634 GCF_000696425.1 Galeopterus variegatus | reverse complement strand
CTGAGAAGTGTGCGCTGTGATACCAGAGTACTATTTGCATTTCCAAGAGCAACAAAAAACGAATAAAACTTTGAACAACTAACCTACAGAGACAAACAAGCAACTACAGGTTCGAGGTTTTAGGGCTGTCACAAAAGAAGACTCCTGAGAGCGCCCAAGCCCTGCTGCGGGTTCGAGCGAGCAGGCGGAGACAACAAAGGCCAAGTAAGTCAGCAGAGACGACACAGAAACGGAGTGGAAGGCGCCGGACCAGCCCAACTCTGCGAGCTCTGTGAGTCACCCCCAGCCCAGCCCCACTTGCGGGGCGAAGCCCGACTGCTCCCCGCCCACCTGGTTCCCGCCTACCACACCAGGCCAGGCGCACGCAACAGAGCTGCCTCCATTTTCTCGGGTGGGGGCGGAGACGGCCGGCTTAGAGCAGGCAGGCCAGCCATCTCTGCTTGGCGCGGCTCCTCACTGAGACGTGCCATTTGCTTACCTCGACACGGGGCACCCGGGGGCCTGTGGACCAGCCTACAATCTCACTCTCCCCGCAGATCACTGACGGGGCTGGTAGCGTGGGGAGCCCCCGGCCAGCATCAGGAGGGCAGGGAAGAGGAGCCTGCCCAGATCGTCTCTCCACCACACACTGGGC
>NW_007734264.1:87000-96126 GCF_000696425.1 Galeopterus variegatus | reverse complement strand
GTGCATGATGTGAAGTTCCAGAGCCACTATATGCCAGGTACCTCGCATAAAATAAAATAGCAGTTCCCACTGGCCTGGTGCCTCCAGAATCTCATGTAACCCTATATATCCTCCCCGCCCGCCCCGCCCTGGGATTCTAATACAAAGCCAGGTTTGGAAATCACCTGGCATTGGAATATACTACATTCTCACCCAGAAGGGTCTAGAAATACCCTGTGGCCTTTCTTCTTTACCACTCAGAATTTGGCTGTGGCTTCCAGTAGGAAGCCTGCTCTGATTCCCTTAGGCTAGGTCCCATCATCCCTAATATGACTTTTATAATCCCTGTGCTTCCCTCATCACTGCATTTAACACTGAGTTACAATGATAACAAAATAGCTGCCATTGATTAAGCATTTACAGTGTACATAGTAATATTCACACTGATCTCTATAAGAAGCCCTTAGGCTCTGGGACCTTAAGTAAGTAAGTTTGCCCCAAATCACAAAGCTGGAAATAGGTCCAGACCTCCTTGACAAAGAAGCTGATGCTTTTCCTATGCTCACCTCAGTTGCTAGAAATGGATTTAAGAAACAAGTGAGGACTTAAGAAGCAACCCTGAGGATATGGGTTTACTCCACCACTTTGACTTTCCAGGTTCTTCACATGAATGTTGCAATGTCAGGTCTGCATGGGTGGGAGCTGGGAGTCAACCTAGGAAGAAACCTGAAGGAGCTTGGCAGTGGTTTTGTAAATGTGGACTGTGGATTGAAAGCTTCTGCTTGTATCTCTACCTACCCCTCACCCTAGGCTGGGCCTGAAATGAATGACCATAAACCAGCTTGGACTAATGCCAAAGTTCCTGAGCTGAAATGGACCTCAGGCTCAGTTAGCTAATAATTTCTATTTTAAAATCTAAGTTTTGGACTTCCAAATACATTTCTGTTGTTTTAAGCTCCCCTATGAAATCAGACGATCATTTTAAAACATGTCCTGTTTGATGTGCAAGATGTTCATCTCAGTGCTGACTATAGTAGCAATGAAAAAGAAAAAAAAAAAAAAAAAAACTAAAACACAACCTAAATATCCAGCAATAGAAAACTGGTAAAGAATCAAGATCAAGATGTAACCAATCACTCAGTTGGAAAGCTCTGCAGCCAGCAAAAATAATATTCATATTTACTTATTTTATTTATATAATGTTTATGTAATACCTTGAAAAGTACTCATGATATTTTGGGTTCTCTATTGCTTTTCAAAAGACAAAAGTAATCCATTTATATTGTAAAAATAAAATAAAATAAAACACTATAGACGTACTTGAGGTAAAAACCGAAAGTGTCCCACAAACACACCTACCTCCAAACCCCAGCGTTAACATTCAATGTGTTCATGATACATTTAAGCAGCAGCATAAAATTGTATATATTCATTAGTATTATTTAAACAAAACAAAAACTATGCATTGAAATAGAAAAAAAAAGACTAAACGAAAATACACTGACATTTTAGTACTTCTGTTTGGGTGGTGGGGCTGTGGGTAATTTAATTTTTTTCTTTTTCTTTCTGCTTTTCTTTATTTTCCAAATTATCTTTTAATGAAAAAATAAATATTAAAAATAAAAACAGTATATACAAGCCAACAAAAAATAAATATAAATAAAAACAATCAACATAATCTTTTCTCTTTCTTTACTTAACCCAAGGACCAGTGCTAGTTCAAGTTTCAGCTTGTATGGAATTTGGCTGCATCCAAACCAGGCTGATCACCCTTGTGGCCAGCTATAATTATAACAACTACCATTTTTGAGCCAGCTTATTGGTAAGGTTTGAAACTGAGACTCAGAGAAGGGCACTGCTCTGGGAAGATTCTCAGATAGAGACCCAGCATGGACATCCATGGAAGGTCATCTTTACCCACATCTTGTAGGCTCTCCGTTGAGGTCCATTCAGTTCAACAAACACAAAATGTATTGAATACCTAAAGTGTGCCATGCTCTATATCCTATACAAGAGCCAGAGAACAGGAGTGACTTAGGGATTCTGCCTTCTCACAGTCTCAAAGTTGATGCAAACTTCACCCAGGAATCTTGGCTAAAAAGCTTAACTCACCCAACCATTACCACCACTGTTTGTGTAATCAGCCCCTACTGTTGGAACTTAGATGGTTTCCGCTTTCATTATTAAAAACAGTATTCCAGAAAACATTCTTGAACCTACATCTTGGAGCAGAGCTGTATGTATTTTCATCAGATTCCTACAACTGAAATTACTGGGTCAAAGGGTCAGTGTATTTCCAAGGCTTTTAAAACACATTGCCAAACCGCTTTCTGGAAAGTTGCACCAATTCACCCTCCCAGCAGCGATTGTATGAGAACACTGGCTCCTTCCAGTGTTATGTCAGCCGTAATGGTGGTTAACAAAACATTTAATAACTTGATAGCCAGAAACGATCTTTTTCATTTATTCATTCAACAGATATTTACAAGTGCCTTCTGTGTGTCATGGACTGCGCTGGGCAATGGATATGCTATGGTGACAAGATAGTAGGAGTCCCTGTCATAAGAGCCTCTGTCTAGTGGAAAAGAAGAAAATTAAGAGGTAATTATTACTTTGAGGAATAGTGGTGTTGGAGGTGTTGTGAAAAGGGAAAGGTAACAGGGTACTCTTGGAGACATAACAGGATTTAACCACTGAGGGCATCTGGGGCAGCCTCTTTGAGGAAGTGCATTTAAACACAGACCAATTAGTAAGCTGGAGATAGCATTTTATTTTTATATATTTTATTTTTATAGATAATTTGTATTTACTCTTCTGTGAGTTGCAGTCTTGTGCCCTTTGCCCATTTTTTTCTTTTAAACTTTTTTTTTTTTTCCTTTTTGTCTTTTTTTACTGACCGGTAACGGGATCGCAACCCTCGGTATTGTGCTCGCACCGCGCTCAGCCAGTGAGCGGGAACCGGTCTCCACATGGGCGCACTCTCCAGTGCGCCACCCGGCCGGCCCAAACTTTTTTTTTTTAATTGAGGTAAAATTCACATAAAAGTAGCCATTTTAACACACAATTTACTACACTCAAAAGGGATTGAGCCTTGATGTTATCAGCACCATGCTCTAACCAACTGAGCTAATCCATCCAGCTTCTTTTTTTAAAATTAAATTATTTTGAACTTTTAATTTTTTAATTTTTTTGTTTTGAAAATTTTAAATTCACAAAATGCTTAAAAAGCAGTGAAATGAATACCTCAATTCTTGGGTTTTTTTTTTTTTTTTTTTAATTGATCTTTAAGATCTCTCTTTTTTTTTTTTTTTTTAAAGATGACCGGTAAGGGGATCTTAACCCTTGACTTGGTGTTGTCAGCACCACGCTCTCCCAGTGAGCCACGGGCCGGCCCTAAGAACTCTTTTTATATTAACTTTTTCTCTGTAACAGTAGCCAATTTGCTTCACTTGGCCATTTGCCTTTCAGTTGTGTGTATGTGATAATTTATCATCTGTCATGTTTCCTGCCCCTATGTCACCAGCAGCACCTTGACTTTCCTTCAGCGAATCAGAAACAAAACAGAAAATCTTCACAGATTAAAGTATACAAGATATAAAACAATTGCATATGAAGATTTGTTCTTGTTCTTGACTCACTGAAAGAGAGTTAAGGCCTCTGCTGGTAACACAGAGGCAGGAAACATGGCTGATGATAAACCATGGCCCACACGGTCCCCTGTCAGATCCCTAAGACCACAGCACAGAGGGGCAGAGATAACTGGGGTGGAGGAGGGAGGTGGGAACTCCTAAGCCTCCGCCTCCAGCAGGATCCTTGATGGAGCTCAAGGAGCTGGGCCTCCAGGGCATGTGGATGATTTGCACCTCTTGCCAGTCACACAGGAAACCCAACTGTCAAGAAAGAAAAGAGGCCCAGGGTACAGTGGAAAGAGTCTTGCTGTTAGAGTCAGGGAGGCCAGCGCTCACTTTGGACTCTATCCTCCCCTGGTGCAGGCCTGGAGGAACCACCTACCTTCCCACTTACCTCGCTATAAAAAGGGGGCAATGATCCTACCCTCAGGGAAAAGCTCTGGGGACTAAATGAACTCCTGGCTCTGTTCACCCAAAACCTCACTGTCAGCAAGGGCCAGAGCTGGAACTAGAACTTGTGCCTGTCTGGCTCCAAACCCTGAGGTCTGTTCCTGCTTGAGGTGACATAATTGCTCAACAAGTGATTTTGTTGCTCTTATTA
The DNA here is from genome assembly GCF_000696425.1 of Galeopterus variegatus. NCBI lineage: Eukaryota > Metazoa > Chordata > Mammalia > Dermoptera > Cynocephalidae > Galeopterus > Galeopterus variegatus. Next base: position 91,917 of record NW_007734264.1, on the reverse strand, counting down.
TTACAGAGCCAAACACAGCCCAGCATTGAAGACAGCAAAGAAAGTGTGTTGTCTTCACATACCTTCTAACCAAGCTTGATAAAGGCAAGTGGGGTGGTTTCTTGTTGTCTGGCAACAACTAGGGGGCCTCACTCCTGTGCTTCCCTCTATCACTTCCTCCCATCAGATCCTAAACAAAGCCTGGCAGACTGGGTTTTTGGGGAAAGCCCAACGAGCAGGAAGAGGTCCCCATGCAGCTCTGCCCTGCAGTACACTTTGGGTTTTCTGTTCTCTTCCTCATCTGGCCGTTCTTCAATTTCCTCATCTCTAAAATGGGAATCATCAGGGTAGTACCTCACAGGGTTGTTATGAGGATTACAGAGGGTAAACCAAGGAGCGCTCTCAGCATAGTGCTCAACAAATATTTCCTGTTATTATTAGTGCCTTGTCCCTGCCCTTGAGGAACTTCAAAACACGTTGAAAGGAAAATACATTTTTATGAGACAAGATTATAAAGAGGTGTATAAGATAGGACCCAATAATGTTTTTTTTAAAAGACAAATATTATACATATGTAGAAAGAGAAAAAGACCAGAAGGAAATGTTAGCAGCACTTAATTCTTGGTGAAAAAATTACAGATGTAATTTATTCTTTACTACACTCACAGGGATTGAGCCTTGATGTTATCAGCACCGTGCTCTAACCAACTGAGCTAATCATCCAGCTTCCTTTTTTTGAAATTAATTAATTTTGAAATTTTAATTTTTTAATGTTTTGTTTTGAAATTTTTAAATTCACAAAATGCTTAAAAATTTTTCTTCTTTGTGCTTTCATGCATTTTCTACATTTTCTGCGATGAACATATCACTTTTGCAATCAGAAGAAAAAAATATTGTGAGAGGAGCTATCACTTGGATCTGGGCTCTTGGAGAGGATGGTCTAGGGGGAGTGGATTTAAGCAGGGCCTGGAAGGATGGGAAAATTTGAACTGAGGAGGGAGCCAGGAGAATCCTTTTTTATGTGTTTCCTTGTTTTTTGTCTGTCTCTTCTTCTAGGCTGCAAGTACCTTGAGGGCAAGGTCTGTGGTCTAGTTTGTTCACTGCTATATCCCTAACATCTAAAAAAAAAAAAAAAAAAGGCCCGGTATTTAATAGATGCTCAATAAATACCAATCTAGTGAATGAATGAATGACCTTGACAGCTCCACTTAGCCTGAGAGACAAGGATGCTCTCAGTTCACTGTCCAGCTGGTGTGCTGCCAAAACTGAGGTGTGTGGTTTCCATGGCAATAGAAGAGGGCCTGGCAGGCCAGCAGCAGGAGGCAGACAGGAATTCTGAGCTCTGCATCTTTTCAAGGTGTGGTTTAAAAATTGAGAACATGATGATGGGCTCTTTCAACAGATGCTGAGGGAAAAAGAGCTTCATAAATATGGTCAACTCAGTTGTTCACTGGACAGGATTGTCAAATCAATCAATGAATGCTTGGGCAGGTAATCCAAGTTTGCAAAGGCTCTTGATGGTTGGAAAGTCAGGAACTTAGGAAAGTTTGGTTTCAGTCCTGACCCCCCTGGACAAGTTACTTAACCTCTCTTGGCTTTGGCATGCTCATTCATATAATGGGAGGTTTGATTAGCTCTAAAATTACTTATAAAAAGATGTGTGTGGTAGGAATGTAAAATGGTACAGCCACTGTAAAACCAGTTTGGTGGTCCCCCAAAAAGTTAAACATAGAGTTATCATATGATGTGTCAATTCCACTGCTAGGTATATACCCAAGAGAACTGAAAATAGGTACTCAAACAAATACTCGTGCACAAGTGCTCATAGCAGCACTATTCATTAAAGCCAAAAGGCCATCAATGGATGAATGCGGAAAGGCTGTACAGTTGTCCTCCCTTGGTATTGATGCGGGATTGGTTCCAGGACACACACCCACTACCCCACGGATACCAAAATCTGCAGATGCTCAAGTCCCTTATATAAAATGGCATAGTATTTGCGTATAACCTAAACAATCCTCCCATATACTTTAAATCATCTCTGGATTACTTATGATACCTAATACGACATAAATGTTATGTAAATAGTTGTTATACTGTATTGTTTTATTTGTATTACTTTTTTATTGTTTTATTGTTATTTTTCCCCAAATATTTTCTATCCATGGGTGGTTGAATCCATGGATGCGGATACAGAGTGCCAAATGTATACCCACACCATGGAATATTATTCAGCCATGAAAAGGAAAGACGTACTGATACATGCTACAATGTGGATGAATCTTGAAAACATCATGCTAAGGTGAAAGAAGCTAGACTCAGAAGGTCACATATTGTATAACTCCATTTATATAAAATATCCAGAATAGGTAAATTCATAGAGACAGAATGCATACGTATTGGTGGTTGTCAGCGGCTAGAGGGACAGGGGGATGAGGAGTGACTTCTTAATGGGTATGGAGTTTTCTTTTGGGATGATGAAAATATTTTGGAATTTGACAGAAGTGGTGGTTGCATACCATCGTGAACATACTAAGTGCTAGTGAATCATACACTTTAAAATGGTTAATTTTTTTTTTTTTTTAAAGATGACCGGTAAGGGGATCTTAACCCTTGACTTGGTGTTGTCAGCACCACACTCTCCCAAGTGAGCCACGGGCCGGCCCTCTGAAAACATGTCTTGAAGCCCGAAGTTACAGAATGGATTCCTGGGAGCCCCAGAGATAGATGGAGGACCTTGTGAGATCACCACAGCCCCCTCCCCACAGCACAATTACACTGCCAAGGTGTCATGCAGGAAAAAGCTCCAGCTGGGGTCAGAAGTGGGGTCTGGACCTGTCTGGCCACTTACCCAAGGTGGGATCCTGGGCTACTCAGGCTCCTATTTGCAAAAAGCTTCCTATCTGCAAAATGGGGCTGATGCACTTTCCCTGATGTCCTCAGAGCACTGTGGATGAGGGTCCTGACAGCTCTCTAGGAATCCACCTTCACAGAGTGAACCCTCTGGAAAGAAGCCAGTTATATCACCTCGTTTTCTAAGCATTGCAGACTGAGAGCCTGTTGCTGGTTCATGTGCAGCCATTGACCCGGTTGTGAAGCCAGTGGTGAGGAAGGGGCACAGCTGGGGTAACCGATTGGAATCCTGGCACCACCACTATGTGTGTGGCCTTGGGCAAGTCACTCACCTTTCTAGTTTATCCAGCGATAGAATGGGAATATCCATACCCACTTTGGAGAAAGGATGTGTGTATACAGTAAGCACTCAATAATCAGTCCTTTTACTCTTTCTTTGTGGCTGCTCCCAGCTGCATTCTCGACCACAAGGATTGCCTGTTCCCAGAATCTGCCCAATAAAGCTGTGGCTCAGAGAGTTTAAGGTACTACCCCGAGGTGACACAGTAAGTTTGGGCTTGGAACACACATCTGACTCTAGGACCAGGTCACTTTCCTCAAGGCTTTGAGGCTCACTCATTGGCTCCAACAGGAGTTTGGCACATCCCATATGCCCAAGGGAGGGCAGAAGTATGCAGGGAGAGAGAATGAGCTCAAAATTAAGCCCTGTGCAGACATGATTTTCCAATCCTCATAAGTTCATGAAACAGGTGCTACTGTCCCCGGTATACAGGTTAGGAAACTGATTCAGTTTAAATGAAACTCCCAGAAGCCAAGTGACCGGCATCAGGACACACAACCAGAGGGCGGAGGTCTGGATTTGAACTCGGGTCCTCCCGCGGCGCCACGCCCGGAAGCCCCAGGGCGCGCGTGGCTTGGCGCTAGCCAGGCGCGCGGCGGTGGGAATCCCGAGCGGAGTTGGAAGGCTGGCACGTTCATTTGCATGCTAATACCCAGAATGCTTTTCCCCACACACCGCTTCTCTTAATGGAAGCGCTCAGTTTGGAACCGTGGAAAGTTTGGAACACATACTTCGCTTCCTCTTTGCAACTGTGGGAACTTCCCGCCCGCACACACGGTGCCTGCAGCCCGGACTCCGAGCCGGGAAGCCCGGAGGCGGCCATCAGCGCTTCCCGGTCAGGCGAACCTCGGTGTCTAACCCTCGCGCGGTAGCATCCCCGGGCGGGCCGGGGACAAAGCGCCCAGGCCTGGCGGCAGGGCCCGTAACTAGAGCGCTCGGCGTCTCGTGGGGCTACGGGATTGGGGATGCTTCGGGCTTGGGGAGGCCTGAGGGCGCTCCCCGGCCCCTCCGGTACCCCCACCCTTCTGGGGATTGCTGGGGGGCCTAGGGGTCCCTGCTCCTGTCCATCGCCCTCATGCTGTTGCCTCCCTGAGCTGATGATTTCCCGTTCCCTGGGGCACGAAGCTCGGCGTGCGGTGGTTTGGGGGAGAGGCTGGGCGCTGGCCTCATTGCCCTAGTTCGATCCGGCGCGCAGCCCATTCGGTTCGGTCAGTGCGCGGGGTGCAAAAGCAGCTCCGGAGGTTCTGCCCCGGCCAGGACCTCGGGCCCTCTTTGGGGTTGGAAGCGGGGAGGCGGTCGCAGGCGACTTCTGGGGATTTCTCGCATCAAAGCAGGGCTCCAAAGGGTGGCCGACGCCCGCTCGACCTACAGGTTCGTATCGCTGGCTGGGGGGCCCGGATCTGCACCCCTCGGTTTCCCCCCACGCCCGCTCGCCGCAACTCTCGGCGGGGAGGGGAGGGACACTGGGAGCTGGTTTGCTGGCTCTGCGCTTCGTTTGCATTGGTCGGGGGAGTGGGGGCTGAGACTGCAGCCCCCGGCCCCGCGGGCGGGGTGCGGAGGCGGGGGCCGGACGGGGGCTCAGGCTGCGCTAGCATTGGCGGAGCTGGGCAATGGGGAGGGGGGGCAGGAAGCGGGGGGAGCGGAGTTGCGGGGGGGTTGTATAAATAGGGAAGGGGGGACGTGCATCCTCGGCTGGGTGGGGGGGGGGCGCTCGGCACAAAGAAAGTGTAAAGTTTGCAGCGCGG
>NW_007734264.1:57081-86034 GCF_000696425.1 Galeopterus variegatus | reverse complement strand
TGCCGCTCGCGTCCGCACCCAGCCGCCGCCGCCTTCGCCTTTTGTTTCCTCTGCTCCGGCACCCCCGCCCCGGCTCGCGCTTTGCAGGGGACGCAGCGCGCGCCCCCAGCGGGCCCGGGAAAAGCAGCGGCGCGCGCGCGCGGCGGACCCCTCCTCCTTCTCTTCGCGTGCCCGCGCCCCTGTTGGCTGCGCGCCGGCGCCGCCTGGCGGGCGGGAGGGGAGGTGGCAGGCGCGTTTGCAGGAGGGGCGCACCTCTTGGTTCGCTTACCCCCCAGAAGGTAGACCGAGAAGGGGAGGCGGGCGGGCGGGGAGAGGAGAGGGGCGCGGGACCAGTGGCGTTGGGGGCGGCTATGTGAAGGGTGGCGTACCCCGCAGTGTAGACAGTCCGATCTGGGCAGGGGGCGTGTGCGCTCCGCGCACCTGGGAGACTACAGAACCCCGGGCCGGCACGTGTGGGGAGTGTGGACACGTCCGCTGCATCCTGCTTCTCGCTGCTTAGGGGAAGGGAGGGGGAGGGCAGGTGCAGGAGCCCGGCTAGCGGGGAGGGGGCGGCGGCCATGGAGCGGGTGAACGATGCTTCTTGCGGCCCGTCGGGCTGCTACACCTACCAGGTGAGCAGGCACAGCACAGAGATGCTGCACAACCTGAACCAGCAGCGCAAAAACGGCGGGCGCTTCTGCGATGTGCTCTTGCGGGTGGGTGATGAGAGCTTCCCAGCGCACCGCGCCGTGCTGGCTGCCTGCAGCGAGTACTTTGAGTCGGTGTTCAGTGCCCAGTTGGGCGACGGCGGAACTGCGGACGGGGGTCCCGCTGATGTGGGAGGCGCGGCGGCAACCCAGGGCGGCGGGACCGGGGGCAGCCGGGAGCTGGAGATGCACACCATCAGCTCCAAGGTGTTCGGGGATATTCTGGACTTCGCCTATACTTCCCGCATCGTGGTGCGCCTGGAGAGCTTCCCTGAGCTCATGACGGCCGCCAAGTTCCTGCTGATGAGGTCGGTCATTGAGATCTGCCAAGAAGTCATCAAACAGTCCAACGTGCAGATCTTGGTGCCCCCTGCCCGGGCCGACATCATGCTTTTTCGCCCCCCTGGGACCTCGGACTTAGGCTTCCCTTTGGACATGACCAATGGGGCAGCATTGGCAGCCAACAGCAATGGCATCGCGGGCAGCATGCAGCCCGAGGAAGAGGCAGCCCGGGCAGCAGGTGCAGCCATTGCTAGCCAAGCTTCCCTGCCTGTGTTACCTGGGGTGGACCGTTTGCCCATGGTGGCTGGACCCTTATCTCCCCAACTGCTGACTTCCCCATTTCCCAATGTGGCATCCAGTGCCCCTCCCCTGACTGGCAAGCGAGGCCGGGGCCGCCCAAGGAAGGCCAACCTGCTGGACTCAATGTTCGGGTCCCCAGGGGGCCTGAGAGAGGCAGGCATCCTTCCATGTGGCCTGTGTGGGAAGGTGTTCACGGATGCTAACCGGCTCCGGCAGCATGAGGCCCAGCACGGTGTTACCAGCCTCCAACTGGGCTACATCGACCTTCCTCCTCCAAGGCTGGGTGAGAATGGGCTACCTATCTCTGAGGACCCCGATGGCCCCCGAAAGAGGAGTCGAACCAGGAAGCAGGTGGCTTGTGAGATCTGCGGCAAGATCTTCCGTGATGTGTATCATCTCAACCGGCACAAGCTGTCCCACTCTGGCGAGAAGCCCTACTCCTGCCCTGTGTGTGGGCTGCGGTTCAAGAGAAAAGACCGCATGTCCTACCATGTGCGGTCCCATGATGGGTCCGTGGGCAAGCCCTACATCTGCCAGAGCTGTGGGAAAGGCTTCTCCAGGTGAGGAAAGGCACCCTCCCCCACCCCCAGCCTTAGTCCTGTCTTATGACTTAGTTCCCTGTCCACTCCCTCACAGGGGTGTGGGACTTGGGGGGGGGGGGGGGTCACTTGACCTCATAGGGCCATGCCAGGTTTGGGGAGAGTATTTTATAGGCCTTGATTTTGAGATGGTGTGGCAAAGAGCTGCTTTCTCTTCCCTCCAAAGTTCTCTGGCACTAGGCATGCCCTGCTGTCCTTGGGGCCTGTGAGAAGGGACCGGATTCCTCAGGCCAGAGCCACCAGGCCTTGCTATTCTTCTCCCTGGGCTCCCTTTGTGTTTCCGGCATCAGGCATGGGACCCCCTCTGGGGGCGGGAGGCTGGGCTCCTCCAGCGACTTTCCCCGTTTGAATGGCTGTGGAGGGAGGGACTGGAACAAGTGTATCTGGGACTCCTTACACTCTTGTGGCACCAAATCCACCCCCACAGAGCATTGGTGATCCTGGATCAGTAGACTCCAGCTTTGCCCCTCACATGACCCTGGGACCACAGCATACAGAGCTCAGCACCCAGAGCTGCTGCTTAACAAAAATCTGATCTGCTCTGACCTGGTGGCTCCAGAGCCTAGTTGAACCCATAGATCCCCTTTATGTTCTCAATACAGAAAAGAAGGGGGGCAGGACCTCTTTTTAGATTCACTTTCTAGTGAGTCTAATGAGGAACTGAGGACTTGTCTGGGAGCAGAGGGTTTTTTTTTCTTAGAGAATATTAAGAATAAAAGGCTTGTTTTAACTTGGATACTGAGGACTTTGTGTGTGTGAACCTAGGGATGGAGAACTCCCTCAGAGGGGCCCCAACCAGGAACCAGTCTTACCGGTCAGGCAGCCCCTGCCCACCTGCTCAGGCGGGCATCTGGCTTACCAGCCCAGCTGGGGACTTAAGGCTGCATCGCTGGCCTCTAGGGACTGAATTCCATCCGGGTGGCATTCATTGGCTGCTGTGGTGGAGAGGCTGGGGGAGGGGAACACTGAGTTTCTAAGGGGCTTTAGTCTGGACAATGAATCACACATACCCCCTCCGGAAAGGCTGCAGCAAGTCAGCCCTGTCTCATTTTAAAGCTGCTGCCTCTGGTCCTAGAAATCATTGAGTTTCTGGTGGAGGGAGTTGGTGGAGTAGGAGGATCAGAGACAAATACTCACTTCCCGTCACCCTCTAGAGAAAACCAGGGCAGAGAGGCCTGGGCCAATAGAGCCAAAAGCTGTGTGGTGACTTTGTCTTTGTCATGCTGGGGTTGGGGAAAGGGAGGCCTCTCCAGCAGAGAGAGAGAGAGAGAAAGAGAGAGAGAGAGTGTGTGTGTGTTGGAGTCCGGTCAAGTTTGTGCCCCATCTTTTGACTTCTTGTTTTAAAGTCCCCCTCGGTTCTCTCTTTTCCAGGCCTGATCACTTGAATGGACATATCAAGCAGGTGCACACTTCTGAGCGGCCACACAAGTGTCAGGTAGGGGCTGGGCCAGAGCAGAGATGGGCTGAAGGAGAATGCTGCTGTTCTCACAGCTGTGGCCTGAGCAAGCTGATGTGTGTGCCGGGCCAGCTGACTGACCATCGCTTTGCACACCTCCCTCCACTCTGTCTCCCTCACTCTGTCCCTCCACCTCCCTCTGCTCTCCTTCTTTGTTCTTCGCCCCAGCCCCCCTTCCACCACCACTGATGTTCCCTCCTTCCTAGTTGCTTGGTCCTGGTTCCCACCCTCTCTTCGTCTTCACTCCGTTGCTTGGCTTTCCTCTCCTGGTGTTTGCTGGCTCCTTGGATGGTGGGCCACATTGCACAAATGTTGTCCTGGGGGACCTAGCATTTTGCTGAGCCTGGCTGCTGGTTCCTAGTAGTTTTTAGGGACCGTAACATTTTTAAAAGGGCTCCATGGTTCACCCAGCAACCGTTCCCCTTGTCTGACCCAAGTTGGAGCTTCTTCTGGGTCCCCTCAGTTTAAGGCATAGGCAGTAGGGGATGCAGGAGGAAGGGAGTGGGTGGTTTCATCTCCAGACACTGGCAACTGTTTAACCAATCTTGAACTATGTGTACAAACAGCCAGGGTTTCTGGAGGATTGGAGAGCAAGGTGATCTCTTCTTGTGAGCTCTCTACATAGTAGCAGGTAGGGAAGGCTGGACCAGATTCTCACCCTTTTTATTTTTTTGGTGGCTGGCCGGTATTGGGATCTGAACCCTTGACCTTGGTGTTTCAAAGCTGTGCTCTAACCAACTGAGCTAACCGGCCAGCCCCCTGATTCTCACCCTTGGTTTGTCTGCTTGAATAATATCTGGGGGTCCTGCTGGTGCCCAGAAAACTGAGCCTTCCTGTATGGATGGAAAACATGCCTGTCTTCTCCTTGGTTATCTCCCCTCTCCGGTGCCAAGTTCCTGACAACTGAGGGCGAGACAGGGTTGTGGGGTGCTCACTACAACTGCTGGTAGGATAATCTGCTTCTCCTTATCATGTTGGTGGCAAGGGGGAGGGCTTAGGGAGACCTGTAGGGAGGGATGGATGTGCTGTAGGTAGGGCAAAGAGCCCCTGGGGGCCAGGCATGGACAGCGGGCTAGGCAGTTTCAGCAACCTCCCCCAAGGAGGATGACCTGGGGTGGGTGTGCTGGGAACTGTCTGTGCCTTGCTGCCTTCTCTCTCTCTCTGTCTCTGATTCTCTCATCACAGAGCACATTCTGACTTTCCCAGGTAGTGTGCTGAGCAGCCCGGGCAGAGTAGGAGAAGCCCAGAGGGCAGTGGGGGCATGCCCGATGGCCTGGGGGGGTAACCTGCACTCTCTGCCCTTTTTCCAGGTGTGGGTTGGGAGCAGCAGCGGCCTGCCGCCCCTGGAACCTCTTCCTAGCGACCTGCCATCATGGGACTTTGCCCAGCCTGCTTTGTGGAGGTCGTCCCATTCGGTTCCTGACACCGCCTTTTCCCTTTCTCTAAAAAAATCATTCCCAGCCCTTGAAAACCTGAGCCCAGCACACTCCAGCAACACTCTCTTCTGCCCAGCCCCTCCAGGATATCTGAGGCAGGGCTGGACTGCCCCAGAGGGCAGCCGGGCCTTTACCCAGTGGCCTGTAGGCTAGCCTGGGCCTCCCCGGAGAGGGTTTATGGTGGAGGGGAATAGGATTGGTGGTTGGCCTGAGACCCCTGCTCTTGGGAGAGGCCAGCAAGGTGGTTCTTACCCACCGTGCCCTGCTTCTCCCTGGACGACTTGGAATCTTTCCCAGCTCAGGGCCCCTAAATGGGAGTAGCAAGGAGTACCTTTCTGGGTCCCCCCACAGCCTCCAAGTTTCTTTCTGGGCTCTTTTGCTCCCTCCTCCCCCAATAGATGGTATCCCTGGGCATCTGTCCTTGCCTGGGTGATTTTGGAGGTTGGTGTCTTCCCAGGAGCTAACCCACTAGCTTATCTGCTTCCCCTCCCCTTGCATCACTTCCCATAAGGCATGGGTTTTCTAGACTGGCAACCTGGCCACCCCTCCGCCCACTCTGAGAGTGAATCTGCCTCCAGAGAAGACTCTGGCACAACTCCAACTAGGGTCAACCGTGCTGCCCTTTTCCCTTCCCACTCAGACATGTCCTGCTTTCATTTCTGGCTAGTGAATTAGACTTTTGTGCTTTTGAGGTTTATTAGCAGGTCTGCTCAGGAACTAAACTAACCAGTAGCTTCATATTGGGCCACCCCAATATATGATTTTGGGGACTGATAAAGCAGATATAGGCCCCCCTTGGATCCCATTGGTGTGCCCTTTAGCCCCCGCAGGCTCTGCGGGGAGAACAGGAGTGATGATAAAAGTTTTCATTCTAACATTTGAGGCTTTGTGTGTTTTGTCCTTGGTGTGTGTCATAACACTGACATCATTGTCCCTTGGTGTATGAGCCTGCTCCTGCGCTGCCCCTCCAGCACACACACTCACAGAAATGTTGGCCCCACCTCTGGCCCCGTAAGCCAAAACTCCTCTAAACGAGGACCCAGCAGGTGAAGACAGCTGGCTCTCATGCTCTGGGCTGGCCAGCCAGGTGTGCCTGGGCTTGGTTAAACAGCAGGGACATCTGTTTGGCATGGTATGGTAGGCTGAAAGCATCAGAGGTGAAGAGATAGTTCTCTGGGAATTGGTTTTTTGGGCCCCTGGCATGTTGGGCACAGGCCATACTTCTTCGCCCCTTCTTAAGCTACAGAGGATGAAAGGGGCCATTTATAGAGACTTGTGCCACAGCTTGAGTGGAAAGGCCATCAAATGTAGGGGCAGGAAGTCTCGGGCTTGGCAGTGGCACATTGTCTTCTTGGGCATGGCCTGAGTCTCCTTAACTGGCCCAGATGCCCCATGTACTTCTGGATTTATGACCTCAGTGGACTGGGACATTTCCCCCACATGGAGTTCAGCCTAAAGTTGAGAGGCTGCAGAAGTTCAGACCTTAACCATTGCTTCCAGTGGCCCCACTTCTTGAGCTGGTTAGAAAAGAATTGAGGTGGGCCTACATGCAAGAAGAAGGGGGCCAACAAAGCACATGGAGTTGGACCTCCATGCATTGCCCTTAAACTTTCCCAGGGCTCTGGGAGAAGGCTGCTCAAGACACTCCTTGAGGCTGCCAGACTTCAAAGGCCACCAGGGGTGGGGTGTACACTAGTGTTCTTGGTACCATTTGGGTCTCATCCCCAAGCTGCTCAACCCTGGGGAAGAAAAGCTTTAGGAAGTCTGGGAGGGAAGAAATTGGCAGAGGAGGGAAGGGCGCATGACTGGGGCTCAGAGTTGAGTGGTGATGACCCAAGCTCAGGGTGGCTGGGCCAGGACCTGGCAGGTGAGCACAGGACAATAGCAGGCTGCACAGGACTGCCATTCCGAGCACCATGGGCAATTAGAGCATTCTGCCGCGGGCTTGCTCTTTTCTCATCAGGGTCCCTCTGCCTTCTCCCTGTCTCCAAGGACAAGGAATGCTTTTCTCCTGAGTGCCCCCAGCATGGAAGTTCTGGGTGTCTTCTTTGACATCTCTCTCCCTCAGGCACTTCTCTCCTGGGTCGTATCACCAGGTCGTTTGATGTTCTGTGATATTTTAACTTCTGTCAGGCCTAGACTTGGACTACACTTTCACAATTTCCCCAGAAAACCTGGGTACTCCAGCCATGGAGGGTCGTCAGTCCTGGCACAGAGAAGCCAACAATCACTTCAGCTTGGCTTTGTAACACAGTGAAAGCTTCAATTGTGTTTGTTTTTTTTTTTCCCCCAGCAGGAGATTTACATTCCTAATTATGTTTGATCAGGCTAAAGTTAGCTTTCATTCCTTGAGAGATACTCAATGGAAGATGGGATGGGGGAAGCCAACCCAGTCTGGGATTTTAATTTTACTTAGCTAATCCCCAAATGGATAATCCACTTGTGGATAATTGAGGTTTGGCTGTCCATCATCTTTAGGTAGCAAAGCATGACAGGCAAAGCCTTTAGGGGACAGATCCTAAAAGAAGGCTGGCAAGAGAAACAAGGCATCTCTTTCATATTCCTCTAGTGGCTTTCCCAGGAAACATGGAAGACAATCCTGAATGTGTGCTTTCAGCCCCATTTTTTTACACCTGGTCCATGTTGGTTCCTTTGAGTTCTGAGGCTTAGAACACACTGCTTCTCGCCACTGGAGCAGTGGTCCTTGGGTCATTGCCTGGCAAAGCCAGCTTTGGTCCCCAGACAGGTGCACCCCTTGGTCTGGTTTACAGGCTGATGGGATGGTTGGAAGTGTCTTGAGTTTTTCCTCCCACTGTGGTCTGTTATTGGGTCATGAGGTCTCTGACTGAGGTGGGGCCCACCTGGGCCATGAGACCAAGCATCCGTGATGCTTTCTGAATCACCTAAGTGCTGGAATTTTCCTGAACAAATCCTGTCACATTTTCTTATCAGTGGGGTCTTAGCTACAAAGCACACTATGTTAAAAAGTATCAGCAGTCAAAGGTTTGGATCCCCATACTAGCCACCCGCAAAAAAAAAAAAAAAAAAAAAAAAAAAAGTTATCAGCACCTTTCACTTACCAGAAGCTACCTCTACTGAATCTTGAGATGGTAAGAGCACAGGCTCAGAGGCTGGTTCCCATTTCAGCTGTTCTGTAACACCTCAGGGAAGCCAGAGGATTGGCAGAGAGGATTGGTAGAGTACTGGCCTGGCATGGCAAGGGTGTTTAGACTCCTGTTTTCTCTAGTAGCTGAGTCTTATGCTTTGGGCAAGTTCACTTTCTAAAGTTAGCTTCCTTATTTGTCAAATGAATAAACAATATATAAAACAGATAAAAGCAGTTATTTCATTAGCATAAATTGTTTTGTTCAAATTTGTCATATTTACTTAAAAGACAATTACTGAGAACAGCAAGGCCTGTGCTAATGTGCACAGATATTTGGGATTGGGATAGCAAACAGTGGCGTCTTCTGTTTGCACAGCATTGCATATGTTTGTTTCTTGCTTTGTATGGTAGGAGGTAGATGAATGTTTGTATGTGGTGGCTGTTCAGACACTTACCTTGAGTTCTCAGGTTCTCAGGATATGCTTCTGTTAAATGAAGGTGGCAGGGGCAGCTCCATTCCAGCAAGTTAATGGTGTGCCAGGTCTTCAGCGACTTAACATTCTATCTGTAATGCACTTAAATGTGAATGTTGCTTTCTCTTACAGTTTTAAAACAGTAGAGACACATACATATAGAGAAAAGAAATGAGTCATACTTGACTAGAACCCCTGAAACACCTCCATGGAACCAAAATAGCTTGAAAGATACTGGATTCAACTCTTCTCAGGGCTCTCCTGACATTCTGTGACCCCCAAGGCTGGTGCCTTTGCAAGACCCAGCTGAGGAAGGAATGTTGCGGGGAGATCAATGACTGAACGTAAATCAGGTCCTCAGATACGGGAGATGCCTGGTGACCTGGAGCCTCCTTCCTGGGGTGCTTTTGCTGACCCTCAGCTCCTGAGTCACCTGGCCCTGGGACCTGGCTGTGAGATGTTGCTTACACACAGCTTTCCATGGCCATGCTCTCTTGGAGGGTAATATGGCCTGTTTGGCAGGCTGTTGTAAGGATGGATTCTGTGAGATAAGTGTCTCAAAAGGCTAAGTGCGGTGCCTACCTGGCGCATAGTGAGTGCTCAGTCAATGCAGGGTAGTATCATCATCCTTGTTATTACCAGTACTTCCCCAACTTGACATTTCACAAATGTTCTTTTTTTTTTTTTTTTTTTTAAAGATGACTGGTAAGGGGATCTCAACCCTTGGCTTGGTGTTGTCAGCACCACGCTCATCCAGTGAGCAAACCGACCATCCCTATATAGGATCTGAACCCGTGGCCTTGGTGTTATCAGCACCGCACTCTACCGAGTGAGCCACGGGCCGGCCTTCACAAATTTTCTTGAAGTCTCCAGCCCTTGTTCACTCTGCTAATTCTCATATTAGTGGAATTGACACTATCATTTTACAGACTGCTTTTTCAATTCAAACTCACAAAAATATATTATGAAGAGTTATCTCTGTGCTTTGTCCTGTCTTTCCTTTCCATTTCCCTGTGGCTAAGATGGATAAAATGAATAAATTGAATCCTTTGTATAAAGCAACTAGGGGAAACCCAGGGATGGAGAACAGGAAGACTGGTTTATATGCCAGTAACTCATCTGTAAATTCACCTATAGCCAATGCACCTAAAGTTAGTTCTTAATGTTTAAGAATGAACTATGTCTAAGTCATCATTCTGTAGAGGAGTGTAAGCTTAGCTTGCCATGTTCTGGGCATGTTTGTGGTAGCCATTTAGAACTAGTAATTCTACTTGCGGTGTCCCGTGAGGAGGCATCATGGGAAATAAGAGCAGTCACTTGGCATTCTAGGTAGAGAGCCTGAGCTGAACTCTAAAGCTCTCTTTATAAAGGGAGTCCATGTAGTAGCCATTAACTGGTTTTGCTTCATGGTGGACTTGATGGCGAATCAGGTATGGAATGCCAGATTTCGCCTCATCCTATTCTCCTTTCTGCCCTCAGACCTGCAATGCTTCTTTTGCCACTCGAGACCGTCTGCGCTCCCATTTGGCCTGTCATGAAGACAAGGTGCCCTGCCAGGTGTGTGGGAAATACTTGCGGGCAGCATACATGGCAGACCACCTGAAGAAGCACAGCGAGGGGCCCAGCAACTTCTGCAGTATCTGTAACCGAGGTAATCTCTCCACTATTTCCTCACTTCCAGAGGATGGGCCTGAACTTGTAGGAGAGGTCCAGGAGTGTCTTGACCACCCTGCCTCAGACTCCATTCTTTGCATGGCCCTCTCTTCCTACTGAACAATACACACCTTTATCACCTAGCTAGCTGTTTGTTACCCCTTTCTTCCCAAGACGCTTGGGGTGCTTGGGAGATCCCAGGAGACCAGCAGGTGGGAACAGAAAGAGAGAGGTTATTCCCAAGCTTGGGTCCATAACACACCTGCTGCTCAGGTGGCAGGATGGATGCATTTTGCACACACCACTGAACTACTGAGGTTGGTAGGAGAGTCATTAAGTCTCAAAGTGGGATAAAAAGGGGTCCTGCTTGAGAGCTTTTGCTGACTGATTCACTGTCATATGAAATTCAGTAGCCAGGAAAGGAGGTCCAGTCTGGAGATGAACAAGGAGCAGAAACTTTCTAGCACATGTCAGAAGAGCCCAAACTCAGGTAGACTGTGGCCTTGACAAGAAAGGAAAGTGGAAGGTTCTCTGAGTAGGGTGGTGTGCTTAAAGATGAGGTTGGCCTAGGTAGTGTCTTATTCTTTGGCTATGGTGTCATATTTGATGAAGTCAGGCCTGTCCCTGAGGTTCTGCTGTGTCTAGTTGGCTGTTGGAAGTGCTGGAGATTTGTGTTTTGCAAGTACAGCATCAGTGGAGGTGGCTTGCGCCGTATCTTTGCTGAAGGAGGTTGGGCAGCTGTCTGTGTAGGCGTGAGGATGCTTCTGCATGGTATGCTTGCTTTGGCTCAAAGGAGACATTGCTGGGATGTCCTTATTTCCTGGGGCACTCTTGTCCCAATGCTTCTGGAAGTCTGGGGTATGGCCTGGTAGGTTGAGCACTAAACCAGGAGTCAAAGGACCCAGGGTTTGGTTTCATCTCCTCATTATGTGGCCTTGAGCTTTCCCTTCTCCTCTTTAAACTTCAGTTTCTTCATTTCTCAAATGGGGTTAAGAACACCCCCCTTTCCCACCTCAGAGATTTGTTGTGAGGATCCCAAAAGACAAGGTAGGTGAAAGTTCTCAGAACCCACAAGGAGCAGCACAATTGGGAGGCTCCATCCTTATACTTTGTAACAATGTTAGGAAAGACACTGCTAGTTGACACTGGTCTGAACCAGGCAAAACACCCCTTTGGGCCTTTGCTGGAATCCTTGGGTGCCTGTGTTATCTCCATGTGCCCTGAGGCACCTGGTGGAGGAAAATTGCTGAGTAGTTGGATGTTCTTGGTATCCTGGAACTGGGTGCCTCCCTGGGACTGCACACCTGGGGTTTGCCTTGCAAGCTGCTGGATATTGATGTTTGTATCACCAGGAAAATTTCTGTGAAAGTGGGGAGGTAGTAATTAAAGCCACTGAAGCTGTCTATCCTGTTTTCTGACATGTCAGTAGAGCCCATTTCTGGCAGGAGCTTCCCCTGGCTAGCAAACACTGGGGCTATACGTGCAAGGAGAGTATCAGGCTATGGCTGACCATCTTGATTTGGGCTGCCCAAACCCTAGCAAAAGGTGGTTTCATCCTAAATGGCTTCCTGACAGCACCTCCAAATAGCTCTAAACGTGCTGTAACATGCTGGCGGTAGCCATCTTGTCAAGTTTTCAATGTTGAAATTCTAACTATGAGAACTGGGATCAGAGACCAGAGGCTGAAAACCAATGAGAGTGGAGAAGGATGCTAATGATAAAACTTAGGAAGCCCAGCTTAGATAACAGAGTAGAGCAAGAACTAGATTGCAGACCCAGTGCCACTGCCCTTGGGAGCCCAACTTGGGAGAAGAGAAGATCAGAGAGCATCAGGGAAAGTTGTCTGTTAGGAGACAGCTGATGTGGCAAAGTCAACAATTGTACGTTAGACTTCTTTTCCAAGGTCTGGTAAAGCCACAAGTTATACAACTCAGGTGGGGGACTTAGCCTTGAAAGCTGCTAAGAAAAGCCAAGACTAGATCTGGATCACAGGCTGAACATCTTTGCGTCCCAGAGTCAGAGCGGAAAGTCCATTACTCCAAGAAGACAAAAGAAGGCTCTGGTCCAACCCATGCTGGGTACTCAGAAGGAAGAGAAACAACTGCAGTCTCTATCAGAAGAGAAGGAGCAGAACTCTACTTCTTGACTTATTCCTTGATTAGAAATAGGAAAAGACTATACCACACTAATGTAAAACGTTAATAATAATAGAAAGTGTGGGGGGGGTGGGGGGGGGGGGGATACGTGAACTGTCTGTACTTTTTAATCAGTTTTTCTGTAAACCAAAAACTGCTACAAAAACACAAACACAGGGCCGGCCTGGTGGCGCACTGCTACAGTGCGCCGCTTGGGAAGTGTGGCAGCGCTCCCGCCGAGGGTTCGGATCCCACATACAGACCAGTTCCCGCTCACTGGCTGAGCGAGGGGCGGGCGCAGCACCGAGGGTTGTGATCCCATTGCCAGTCCCGGTCCGGTGCGGGCGCGACACTGAGGGTTGCGGTCTGTTGCCAGACACGAAAAAAGACAAAAAGGAAAAAACAAAAAAAAAACACAAACACATGAAAACAAACAAACAAATCTACAGAGGGTGGGGAAGAAATAGGAAGAGACTAAAAGGAAAAAAAAAAAGTTCAGATCCCCTTACTGGCCAGCCACCAAAAAAAAAAAAAAAGAGGAACACATTTTTCTAGGAAGAGGATAAGATTCTTTCTGGGCACCAAAGACGTTGAGACGTTGGAATCAGAATGCAGGGAGCTCTGTAATCCTTTGCCCTGCTGCCACCAAGGCTATGAATACAGGAGTTGCATGAATAAATGAATGTTCTTATCCTTGCAAGGGTTCAAGCAGAGGCTAACAGTCAGCCAGTTGGTCAGAATGATTAAAATCAAATTAAGGTGTACTTCCAGGTACCCTCTGAGGTCCTTCAATCCCAGGAATTCTTAAACAATCAACTTAACTACCTATAGTTCTACCTTTTTCAGTATTTGCCACAAAAAACAACTCCACGCCATGAAGAATGGGAAAGAGGGAAGGCAGCTTGACTACACTAGCCCCACTCTTGAATCACATGTGAGTTTATGAGACAGATGACTCTTTCCTTGTCCTTGAGACATATCAGGACATTATTTTACCACTTATAGAGGAAGATCATTTGCAGTGGGGGGAGTACTATGGCTAGAAAAGCCTGTTCCCTCATTTTTGAGTTGAAATCAGTTGACTTGAGCACTGGGAAGGAGAGAAAGACCTGGCTGATCATGTGATTTTCTTCCTTTCTTTTAAAATTTCTCTACCAAGGTCTTTGTATACAGATGCCCCTTGACTTATGATGGGGCTACATCCTGATAAATCCATTGTAAATTAAAAATACTGTAGATCAAAAATGCATTTAATACCCCTGATAAACCCATTGTTAAGTTGAAAAATTATAAGTTGAACCATTGTAGTTGGGAACCATCTGTATATACGTATGTGCTGGTATGGGGAAAAGGGATGGCTTACCAGTAGTCTGCCTTTGACAGAGACATTTGGACTCAAACATCAATGATTAAAAGGTAAAGGAAGGCTTCTCCTTGGTCAGAGGTGAGAGCACACGTGGATGGACACAGACTGCCTGCCATTTCCCTGGACTGACACAAACCTCCTTAGGCCCCCTCCAACACAGCGCAGTTGAGGATGGCTCCTCCAGGGTTTAGGCAAGGGGAAAGCAGTTCCCAGCACCTGTACGGATGTGGAACCTATCAAAGGAGGATTTGGATTTGCTTCTGGATTGTGAATCACAGGCACATGAGGCTGGAAAACGCAACTGAGGAGCAGTGGCTTTTTGCTAATAAACGCTTCGTCTCTGGAGTGAGAGGGAGGGTGGCTTCTTGGTCATAGTGTTACTCACCTGTGCGCTCAGCGTCTCCATCACATGGATGCCTGGATCAAGCTACCTCTTTGGCTCTTGGTTAATCAGTGGTGAATGGGCAAGTGAGTTTAGAATTCCAGCTAAATATGTCTGGCTTCAAAGATGTGTTCTGCTCACAAGTTCAGCTTCTGTTTCATCCCAACACTTAGCTCTGTGTTTAAATTCTGGGCTTTAAGTGGCAGCCATGGATCCACTCCTACCACCCTGCCATGTGGTTTTGCTACAAGTAGTACAATCTGCAGCTGGGCTAAAGTCAAGAGAACCCAGCTACGTGTTTCTCAGACTGTTTTTCAGGAAATCATAGCAAGGTCTTATTGAGCATTTGCTGTATTTCCCTGGTATAGCTCTCCTCACGAGGAGTAAATATAATTCCTAGTGCTTTCCCCCTCCTTTTCCCGTCCCTTTTAGATTGCAGTGGACCTGCTGTGGTATGCTACAGGGCAGGTTTCATACTACTTCAGAGGCCCTGCAAGGGATTAAAAACCAAGGGAAAAAATTCCCTTCTAAAGTAGCATCATCATATTACCAGAAAGTTCTGATACCTTGTGCTAGTTGCCAGGGGCCAATGTCTCCTGGTTCAGCTTCGTTTTGGCAGTCTCCATAATGCCAACCTAAGGGGCAGGGCTAAGAACCTCTTTCCCATTAGCCTTGTCTGCTTGTTCCTGACTACAGCCACCCTCTTAGGAATGTTTACATGGGACCCTCTTCAGCCAGTCTGTGTCCCAGTGATTGGCCCCAGGCAGACCACTTTGGTCATAAGGCAGGACAACTTATTCTACCAGGCAGGGCAGGATATCAGTATCTGGTCCAGGCAGATATTTGAAGTAGAAGTGTTGGGAAAGGAAGGAAAATTCTCCAGATCCCATGTTTTCCACCAGAACCATCAACTGCTGCTGTCGGGAATATTTGTTAAGTAAACTTCCCACAAGCCAGCCCTCTGTCCACCAGCAGCTACCATTCTAACCCACCAGTATGGCAGAGAAATACATGAACATAATGGTGATAATGAAATCTCTTGCAAAAATTCTAAGGGATGTTTCTAGGGCCCAGGGCAAAAACATAGGAACCATTGGTTAAGGGCCAAGTTCTGGTGGCACATGGTCCTGGGTTTGGAATTTAGGCTCTGCCACTTAGTAGCTGTATATGTGACCCAAAATTACTTAATCTCACCAAACCTCTTGCTGCTTCATCTGTAAAATGGGTATAATAATAATTCCCAGCATGTTTTCATTAATATTGTTTAAAAAAAAATAATTCCCAGCACATAGGGTGTTGGGGGAATTGTACAGAATAGTGCATGCAATGTTCTGGGCCCTGGCACACTATCAGAGCTTGCTAAAGGTGAACATTTATTACAGTTCCAGAAGCATTCAGAATGCCGTGCCAATTCAGACTTTTTTAAAACAAGTCTTGTGCACAGTACACAGAAGTCTCTGCAGCCTCTGACCCCTTAGCAGTGGGTGTCACTGTTATCCTGTGACTATATAATTTTAAAGGGAATGAAAGTAACTGAGAATGTGTCAACCAGATCTGGAGTGGATTAAAGACACACCCTCAGGGCACTGGCACCCCAAATGGGCCTTATACTAAAAAGCTTCGTTTCCTTCTAAAAGAACTTTCTGATCTTTGGCCATGGTGGGGTTCGATGGCATACCTCTTTCCTGTGAAACCCAAGTTGAAATCCTTTTACTGGCCCACCTGATTCCGTATACCTGAACTCATAGTTGCTATGGAAGTTGGCCCAAGATCTGCTCTTCCCAGCCTGAGATATCACGTGTCTCAAACTGACTAAAGCACCTGGCAGTGGGCTGGAGCAGCTCCAAGACGACTGGATTGCCCCTGCCCCAAGATAAACACAGACAGAGATCATCCTTGTTTCTTCTTCTGTAAGTGAACCTGGTAGATGCTCCAAAACTGAACCAAAAAGACAATCATGAATAAGAGAAGACAGTGCCCCCTTTAACATAACTTCCTATTCTTGTTCTTCAAAAAGTCTAAACAGTCACTAAATACAGTTATTCTGAATGTGTGAAAGTTAGCAAAATAGAACATATCTTAACAGGTAGAAGAAGGGGAACCCCAATGGCATCCCTTTGGAATTTCATTTTACCTCCATCTGGTTTGATTGTTGTCCAATTTACCTTTTACAAGTATAAAGCAGGCATTCTGGTGACTGGCATCCCGTGGCTTCCCTGGAGCCCCACATACTTGTCTGACCACATTTCTAGCCACAGTCCCTGCAGCTGACCTGGGGCTGTGGGACATGTACTCAAACCACCTGTTACTGAGGCGTGGAGCAATCCTAGAGGCAGTTGGCCTCTGGCCCTAGCAGGAGCAGGATCTCAGGCCATCCCACCAGGCAGCCAGCCTGGTACCCTCACTGCAGCCTTGCAGAGTGGGCACTGTAGAGAAGCCATTTCGTGGACAATGCCACCCTCCATCCCAAGCCACATGGCTCATGATGTTACAGCCATTTTTGAGCCAAGGAGTGGGCCCCTTCTAGGTGCGGCTGACCTGGGAATGCTAGCCAGAGCGGCTGGAAGAGAGGCATGGGGGAAGCAGAGAGGTTATCTCTTGCAGGCCGCGGGATCTCATCTCCTTTTGTCTTGTTTAGGTTTCTCCTCTGCCTCCTACTTAAAGGTCCATGTTAAAACCCACCACGGTGTTCCCCTTCCCCAGGTCTCCAGGCACCAGGAGCCCATCCCGAATGGGGGAGCAGCGTTCCACTGCGCCAGGACCTATGGCAACAAAGGCAAGCGACCCCTTGCTCTGCACTTTGCTTCTCTGCGCAGACTGTGTTGTGGGGGCGCTGGGCTGGGCGTGGGGAGGCGAGAAGGCTGTCAGCTTTCTGGCTGCCTTCAGGAGGCTCAGAGATCTGAGTGGCAGTGGCCTCCAAGACAAAAGTCACAGTGGGTATCTCACTCCAGGGCAGTGAGTGAGGCTTTAGGGCACTGCCGAGATCTAGCCCCCGCCTCCTCTTCCCCAGCCCTCCTCCCTTCCTCCTGGCCAGCCCCCACCATCTGGAGCCCTTCAGGGATGCCCCGGGCCCAGGGCAGGAAGAAGAGCCCTGCATGATGAGTCACTCTGGGCCTGTCCATTGCCTGTTGCTCTTTAGGATGGTGTGGAGCTGTGGCTGAATGCTTTCTCCTCTTTTGACCCTGTGGAGCCAATGGTTGGCTTCTCCCACGATAAGGGTGGTTGGTTGCTGTGAGCGGCCTTTTGTGGAGGGCCTCTGGCTGCGTTTGTAAGGTGCATGGCAATAAGTGAGCTACCTGACTGCCTCTGACTTGGAATTGGTTTGCAAAAAGCTCCCCAGGCCCACCGTCACTTGTTGACTCAGGTTGTTCTGTGGTATGTCATGTTGTTGCTGCCTCAGGGATGAGGCTAGGGGCTTGGCAGATGGTAGAGATGGCAGAGATGGCATGCTCCATGCTCCCATCACAGACCCTTCCTGGCATGGCTTTCTGGACCCCGGCAGGAGGCTGCTGATTGGTAGAGGACTCCAATGTGGGCTGGGCAAGGCAGAGCAGTGAGGGTTGTCTCTTGGCCAGCTTCTCCAGAGTCTTGGGTGGGGACACCCAGCCGACTGAGTTGTTCACAGTTGCTTTTAATCTCTGTGTTTCAGCTGCTTGGCCCTGGAAGGGTTTTGGCAGAAGGAAGGTGGTAAGGGCAGGGCTTGTGTTTGCAGCATTAGGAAAAGAATTGGGTTCTCTCTGAGCCATCGATGGGGACTACCCAGGTTGAGGACCTCATGGCTCTGGTTCTGCCTGCCTTGCTAGGATGCAGCTGGTCTGGTGCAGGAGACGAGGCCACTGATGTACCTGTTCAACATCATCAGAATAGCTGTTTACCCCAAGGCACCCAAGAGAGTGTCTGGGAGTTGGGGGTCTTTTGGATGTTCTGGGCAGACCAGTAGCGATGCCCTCTCTGTACCCTATTCCTTGAAGCAGGCTGAGATGATGGTGAGCAATACATGTGCACCTGCATGAAGAGTCACAGTGAGGGAGGATGGCGGCCCCAGGGCCCTGCTATCTCACCCCTGTAGGCACTCCAGGCTCCCAGACTGACCAGTCGAACCTCTGTGGGTTCCGCCAGGGCAATGGCTGGTCATCGGCTGCCCTCCACAGGCCTGTGAGCTGGTCCCTCATGACCCCTCCAGGCATCTCTGAAGAGATGGAGGGGACATCTCCAAAGCCTAGCCTCATCTCTCCCCTGTGTTTTGTTTTTTTCATAGAAGGCCAGAAATGCTCACATCAGGATCCGATTGAGAGCTCCGACTCCTATGGTGACCTCTCAGATGCCAGCGACCTGAAGACGCCAGAGAAGCAGAGCGCCAATGGCTCTTTCTCCTGTGACATGGCGGTCCCCAAAAACAAAATGGAGTCTGATGGGGAGAAGAAGTACCCATGCCCTGAATGTGGAAGTTTCTTTCGCTCTAAGTCCTACCTGAACAAACACATCCAGAAGGTGCATGTCCGAGCCCTTGGGGGCCCCCTGGGGGACCTGGGCCCTGCCCTTGGCTCACCTTTCTCTCCCCAGCAGAACATGTCTCTCCTTGAGTCCTTTGGGTTTCAGATTGTTCAGTCGGCGTTTGCATCATCTTTAGTAGATCCTGAGGTTGACCAGCAGCCCATGGGGCCTGAGGGGAAGTGAGGCAGATGCTGCATCCCCACAGAAACAGCATCCAGGGACTGCTGAGAAATGCTGTGAATGCGGAGGGAAGTGATGTCTATGGGTTCTGTAGCTGAGAGATTTTTATTCGTTTTTAACTACCCTCCCCCACTCCCAGCCCCACTCCCTCTCCACCACCCACTCCCCCAGTGGTCTTTAGAAATAGATTCTCATCTGATACACTGCAGAAATATCTGCAAGACCCGGACAAGGGCAGAAAACACTACATAGGCCTCCAAGGGAACACCAGTCCCTGTTTTTCTAATAGGCGGAAGCTGGAATTCCTGGTGCTCAACTCTTAGTGACTCCAGTCCCAAACCCAAACCCCGTGGCATTCTGGGACCTCAGTGATATTGGTCCCCTCCTACTTCTCTAATTTCTCATTCCCCCTTCTCATATCCTTCAAAAGAGAAACCACAGTAGGGTTTCTACCCACTTATACAACACTGATGCCCAACTGTTTTTAAGGAAGCTAGAAGCCTACAGCATCACGCGGACCATGGGGTGAGTGTCCTTTGAGAGCCCCCCTAAGCTCAACTCTTGGCCTGGAGGACCCCAGACCTTCCTGAGCCCTTCTTGGAGACTAGCATTTCCCTGCTAGGACAAGCTCAGCTGTTGAGGACACCCCCCACCCCAAATTCCAGTTCTTATGTGATTTTAACCATTGAACTTGCTGGTGGGTTTTAATTCTCTAATTATTATTATTATTGTTATTATTTTTTAGGACCAGTTGTAGTGAATTGCTACTGAAAGCTATCCCAGGTGATACAGAGCTCTTTGTAAACCGCAGTCACATATTAGGGTTAGTATTAAACTTTGTTTAGATGTACCATAATTAACTTGGCTAGTTGATTGTTTGAAGTCTATGGAAGAAATAGTTTTATGCGAAATTTTTAAAAATGTCAGTCTGGTCAGGGAGGTAGGGGTTTCAATGCTTTTGGGAGCCAGGAAGGTGGGAAAACCAGCAGGTAGGGACATTGTGTACCTTGGTTGTGTCACATATGAGCAAGCCCAGGTTGACCTTGTGATGTGAATTGATCTGATCAGACTGTATTAAAAACGTTAGTACGTTACTCTGCCTGCTCCCCTGAGTCCGGTTTTTCAGCTTGGGGTCTTTGGGACCCAGTGTGGTCAGTCTCTACCTTTGCACTTGGAGTGGGTGCAGGATCCCAGGAGACCCCCCTCTTCATTGCTCCAGTTCCACTGGGATTGACAGGGATGTTCCCACTGAAGACTTAGCTGCCAGGATTCATCCATTCATTCAACAAATATTCACTATTTGTCTTCACTGCTTGTGTGCCAGGCCCAGTTTCAGGCCCTGGGAATACAGTGGTGAACAAGACACCCCTGTGGAGCTTAGTGGGAGAGACAGATAATAAGCAAGCAGATTTAAATAGGATTTCAGGTAATGAGAAGTACAAGGAGAAAAACTGGGCAAGGTGAGGGGACAGTAACAGCAGTAGAGTAGGTTAGGTGGTCCTGGAAGGTATGCGGCAGGGGTTGGGACTCTAGGAGAGAAGACCCTGGAGTTAGATGGGGCCCATTGTAGCAACTAGCTAGATCTAGGAGGGACATGAGCAGGGAGAAAATCCTCATGCCAAGGGGCTCTGAGAAGCTCAGCAACTTGAATTCCTGCCTCCCACCCACCACCCCATGTTATCTACTTGATGTTAAGTAAAAGGTTGTTGCACCATTGGTGGTGAATGTATGAAGAAAAGGGAAAGAGAACAGTAAGTAGGAGGCCAGAAGTATGCACAATGGAGAATTAATGGAAGCAAGAGTCAGGAATGAGAGGGGACAGGCATAGTTAAAGCACCCTGGGCATCTTGAGAAATCTCAGGGAAAAAGGAAACCCCTAAATGAAGAGAAACAACACAACCTCCAAACAAGAAGAAAACAAACTGATAAAAGAGAGAGAAATAAACATGGACCAGGAGGAACAAACAAAGCACTAAATTATTTAGACCCACATTAATATTAATAATTACATTGTTGTTCTGGTTTAAAGGCAAAGACTCTCAAATGGATTTTAAAAAAACAACTCTAAGCCACTTACAGGAAATCCTGGGTAAGCTGCTGGGCTTTGTGGAATGTGTAGAATAGAGGCATGGGCCATTTGGTTTAAGTATCAAAGGAAAGAGTGATCCTAGAATTCTGAGGCCCTGTCAACATGTGCCTTTATAACCACCACAGAATCTGCCAGCTGATCATACTACCAGTTGTTAAAGTAGAGTACCTGGCCTTGACCAAGCACTTGACTGGGCTGGACTGAACTCCTTCTGAAGACATTCTTGGTCCAGCTCCCTGGAGACCCTTGGCTGTGTCCATGGACAGGTACGGACCATAGTTAGAGAGGAGTATCTGTCACATGGCAGGAGGGGAATAACAAAGCAAGCAGGCTGCCGCTTCTTCCAGTGCACTACTCACCTGGAGGCCTGGGCACCAAGTGGAGGTGCCCCTGCCTGCCTCCCAACCTCCCCTTCTCCTCCATACATCCATGCCTTTCAGGTCATAGGGAGGAAAGTTGTGCAGAACATGGGTGCATTAAGGTGTAATAACTTTTCTTGCACATGGTTCAGGGTAAACAACATGAGCTTTGGCTGTTCAGCTCCACTATCTGCTCACTGCCAACCCTGGGCAAATCTCTGAGCCTCAGTCTCCTCATCAGTAAAACAGGCTGTGAAGACTAAAAGAGATCATCATCATGAGCTAACACTCTGTGCCTAATCCTGAGCACAACCTGTGAGGTTAGTTCCATTATCATCTCCCTCCCACAGATGAGGAAGCAGGCTCAGAGAGGTGGAGGCATCCCTCCTGGGTCACATAGTCAATGGCAGAGCCAGGATTCAAACTCAGGTCTAAGACTCCAGAGCCTTTATTCCCGAGCTCCCAGTGATAGTTCTTTTGTACACATATAAACACCCAATACCCTGCTTGGCACAGAGGAAGCTCTGTTACCCTGCCAGGACCCCAGGGTGAAGGCCTGCAGAATGCAGCAGAAAAAAGCCACTGAGGGTCAGAGTCAGTGCTAAGAGGAAGGGTCCAGAGATGCTGTGTGAGTAAGCACACTCTTCATACTTAGACTGATCCCCTGGGGTGATTTGCACCCTGTCCCAAGCACCTGTAGGCCCCATTGAAATGAAGGTGGACCTGTCCCCAGCAAAGCTTCTGCACCAGGGAGTAGTCCAGCCACTGCCAGAGGGCCTGGGCAAGAACTGCCCAAGACTGGGGCATTGAACTCACCACTGATAGCCAAGGATGGGTGGGACCTGGGGGCCTGGCAGGTTGGGGTTGTGACCAGTCTCAGAATGTACTTTCTGAGATAATTTTTACAATTCTGGCAATTCTCCAAGCCTTGGTTTCCTTATCTTTAATGTAGGAATGATAGGACTGACTGGGGAGGTTATAGTGAGGATTAATAATGTACATCAGGTGCTAGGTACAAAGCCAGGCTCCCCTGTGTGAATAACTCCCGTCCTTACCTTTGCCCCTCTGTCTGCCTTTCTCCTTCAGCAGCCTTGTTGGGGGCACCCCCAAAACTAACTCTCCACAGCAGGAGATTTGGAGTCTGGGAAATCCACATGCCTCCTCTGGATTTCCCAGGCTCCAACCCCACACTTCCTATTTGGTATTCCCCAAGCACAAGTTCCCAGTGTGCTTCTATTTTTATGTGTCAGGCTTTTATTTATGCCAACCTTCAGCCACATCCTGTTCCTAACAACAATAACCATAATAATAATGACACGTGTAGTGTTTACTAAGTGCCAGGCACCCTTCTAAACACTTCACGTTAATTGTTTGTCATCACATTCACCCAAAGAGGTAGGCACTTTTTTTATAGTTAAGCACCTTGCTCCAAATGCAGCAACAAGTGGTGCAGTGAGGACCTGAGCTCAGCAATCCAGGCCCAGAATCTGTTTCTACTTTGCACTGGGACTGCCGTGGCTTGGCCCCGACTGTCCTGTTCAAACAAGAGCTCCCATGCTCAGCTCTGTCCATTCTTAATACATACCTTTTGTATTAGTATATTTCTGTTGCTTACAACAAAATAACCTGGAACTGAGTAATTTATAAGAAAACGAAATTTAGTGCTTACAGTTTCAGAGGCTGGGAAGTCCAAAGTCTAGGGAACACATCGGGTGAAGGCCTTGGTGGTGGTAACAGTGACCCATGGGTCTCACATGGCAGAAAATGGCAGAGCAGAGAGAGAGAAATTCTCATGTGCTCTCTTTTTAAAGCCCTCGGAACCATGCCCATGACCACCATCACTTATCCATTCACTATAGCATGATCCTCCTAATCGAATCACCTCTTCCAGACCCCACCTTTCAATTACCGTAATAGGATTTCCCACTCTCTTAACAGTCACAATTGGGATCAAGTTTTTAATACATAAAACTTGGGAGACACAATTCAATCCATGTCACTACAGTCCCGGTGCCTTTACCCACAGAACATCCTCCACCTGGGAGACTCTTCCTCTACAGCTCTGTGCATATGAATCTTACCCTTTTCACAGCCTTCCTTAACTGCTGCTGCTCTCCTCTGACCTGCTTCAGCCCTGTATCTACCGCTTCTGTTACTGTCATCACTGTGGCTTGGTTGACGGTGGTCTCTGGAGACAGCCAGCCTGCTGCAGACCCTGGCAACACCACTTTTTAAACTGGGCGACTTTTGGTGGGTGTGTCTCTGTTTCCTCACGTGGGAAACAAGGCTAACAGTTCTTATTCACAGGGATGCTTTGAAAACTAAATGAGCTGATACCTGTTAAAGCACATTAGGAAACACTCAAGAAGCTCCCTTTTCATTTACCTTCATCATCTCTCTGACCAGACCACATCCTCATTCTTATGGAAAGAGTGAACAAGAGAAGGGGTAAGCAAACTTTTTCTGTAGAGCACCAGAGGGTAAACATTCTTGTCTGTCACAGCTACTCAACTCTGCCATTGCAGCGCAAGAACACCCAGGCGCAGACAATACATGAACAAATGGCTATGGCTGTGTTCTGATAAAATTTCATTATGGACACTAAAATTTGACTTTCATATAATTCTTACTGGTTGCAAAATATTATTATTTTAATTTTTTTCAACCATTTAAAAAACATAAAATCCATTCTTAGATCACAGGCTGTGCAAACATAGGAGGGCTGGATTTAACCCACAGGCCACTGTTTGCCAACCACTGCACAAGACCAGTTTCTCTTCCTTCTTCTGTAGGCCTTCCCCTGGTTTTGGATCTTGGATTTCACTCAGACTCAGGCCCCAGCCTCCTACAGGCTCACAGTTCACACAAGTTAAATTGATCTGACACCTAAAGCTTGTGATTTCTTGGTCTGCCAATCAATCCACTGATCCACGCAGAGTGCAGTGCCACATATCCTAACCAAGGAGGTTGTAAGGAACACCAAAGCCCACTCAAAGAAGAGTCCAACATGCTCAGAACAAGAACGCCTGCCCAATTTACTTTCTATTCTTTTTTCTGGAGATTTTGTTTTCATTTATGTATCTTTTTGGGTGTAGGGGCAGAGGAGAAAGAAGAAGGAAGAGGGTAGGCAGGGAGCCGGCAGAAGGAAGGAGTGGAGTAAGTGGTGAATAAAGCCAGTGACTAGATCCTATTTTTGTCTGTTCGGGTTCTTTCTGGGTGTCTGTCTATCTCAGCTTTCTGGCTTTCCTGAAAAGCTTATTCTCTGAGGCACCAGAGACAAGTGGGAGATGCCAGTTTTGGCAGTAAATTCAGAATTTCACAGTTCTCTTGAGTGCCCCCTGCAGGAGGAAATGCCCTCTCCTACTTTGAGTGACAGTGGTCATTATTTTTCCTAAAGATACCTAAAACTCACCCTAAAGTTATCACCAGAGTCTCGTAAATCCTTCCTGGGCCTTGGAGGAAGTAAGCTGGTGGGATTCCTTCTGGTTTACATAATCATGCCTGGCCATCAAGCACCTGGAAGCAGGGCCTCCAGAATCCTCGTCCTTACACACACACACCCTCCCCTCTCTCCCGTGGCTGCCCACCCTCCTCTGCACCTCTCCAAGAGTGGGGGGCGTCTGTTAGATAGTGTGAACAGTTTTCACTGGAGGTAGGAGAAGGGGAGGGCACAACGACTAATGTCTGGATTTACATTTCTTGCTAAACTGCTGTGAAAGGAAATGCCAAATATTTATCTGAAAGACTAGTCCATCCTAACAAGTTTCCTTTGAGGACAGGACAATACAGACGTAGGAGCCTCTGAATAAAGCGTCTTTGTGTGGCTGTGAATGGGCACCCCAGGAAAATAACTTATTTTTTCTTCAGGGAAGGGTCTGCTGCTCTCTTAAATCTGGTGCCCTAGCCCGTGGCTGGTCCAGACCAGGCAGGGGTGAAAGCCTGGTAACAGCACTGAAGAGGAGACTGGATGATTATTGACATCTCCCTCCCTCCTTCAATGGCATTCTGTTCTGATTTTCTCCCCTTCCAAGTTAAAATCTATGCCCTGAATGTTTTGGTGCCCATGTTAAGAAGCACAAACTCCATGAATGATGAGGCCCATGCTTAATTTTTTTTAAGCTTTTCTTTGGATGATGATAAACTATTTGCTTATTCATGTAATTTCCTCTGCCTTGTTTATCTGAAGAACTCTTATTTGAGAAGTTCAGATCAGATTGACCCTTATCTGCAAGCTTCCCTGGCCCCCTCCACAGGACAGCTTACATGTATAACATCACTACTATATGCCAAGCACTAGACCAGGGGTCTTACATAATCAACAATCCTATGAGGTAGGTACTACTTTATTCTCACTGAGGCCCAGACAAGTCAAGTATCTGCCAGTGTCATACCGCTGTGAAGTGGCAGAGCCAGGACTTGAATCCTGAATTGTCTGACTCTGGAGCCCAGGAGTTCATCACTGTGTCTTCCTCTGTGCCACCTTCCTGTTCTGCACATATTTCCACTTTTGCATTATCTTTTTATGGATCTTATCTCCCCCTTTATGAGATCAGGTTTCTTCGCTAATGGGATTCATGCAAAGATAATTCATCTCTGTATTCTCATGACCTAGAGTAGTGCCTGGCACTTAGCAGCTACTAATTCATTTAACAGATATCCCTCCTGAGTGGTTACTGTGTGCTAAGAAAGACTTAATTTCTGCTCTCTCAGCATAGAGTAGTACAGGACATGGCTCACATACATAAATAAATGTCTATAACACAAGAGAGAACGTGACATGAGAGTTGAGGGAAAATAAATGCTCTGGTGATTTGGAGGATGAGATACAGGCCGGGTCGGAGGAGGTGGTGGCATTAAAGTAGGACCCTGCTTAGGACTCAACATGTATGAATGGGTATGCAGGGAGCAAGGGGCTCAAGGAAAGGTGGACATGAGCAAACTTGCTTTTAAAGTCTAAA
Source organism: Galeopterus variegatus (assembly GCF_000696425.1). Lineage (NCBI taxonomy): Eukaryota > Metazoa > Chordata > Mammalia > Dermoptera > Cynocephalidae > Galeopterus > Galeopterus variegatus. The sequence continues at coordinate 60,080 of NW_007734264.1, read as the reverse complement.
TACCAGCTGACATTTAAAGTGATGAATCCCTGCATGTTACCAAAGGGGAAAAAGGGCCATTTCAGACTGTGCAGGAGCTGCTGGAAAACGTTGGCCATCCATCAGATTGTGAAGAAGGGTTGGGGGGCTGGCCAGTTAGCTCAGCTGGTTAGAGCATGGTGCTGATAACACCAAGGCCAAGGGTTTAGATCCCCATAAAACCAGCCACCATTAAATAAACAAACAAACAAACAAATAAATATATATATATATATTTTTAAAAGGGCCGGGCAGGACAGATCATGCTCCACTGCAGGGACCAGTGGGTGGGAGGATAAAGTGATGTTACCTGCTCTCACTCAAGGCTGCATTTCACAAAAATGCAGCTCCACACCTCAGAACCCCCTCACAAGCCCAGGGCCAGAGTCGGGAGGAAAGGCCAAGTCAGGTTATGGGGTAGAGGTGGAAACCCAGCAGGGGCCGACATCCCCCCTGCATGGGACCCTTTCTCAGGTCTCACTCTATGCCAGGTCCTAAGAACATGTTTTAATGCTTTCAATTATGTAAGTAAACAAGAGAACCCCAAACAGGCCTTGCCTATGGAAGCCACAGTCCCTGTAGCTTTCACATTTCCTCAGATCCTTATTTAATGTCAGTGGCCTGAACATCTGCTCTCCAGACCTCCCCCTTTATGGAATCATCCTTCTCCATCAATACTGAAATTAGAATAGCTTTGGCCTCATGCCACAAAGGAGGTGTGTATTAGACTGTTTCTGTTGCTTATAACAAAATACCTGGAACTGGGTGATTTATAAGGAAAACAAAATTTTTTGCTTACAGTTTCAGAGGCTAGGAAGTCCAAAATCCAGAGAACACATCTGGTGAAGGCTTTGATGGTGACTTCAGTGATGGCAGAGTATCGCATTGCGAAAAATGGTGGAGCAGAGAGTAACCTCCTCATTCACTCCTTTTTAAAGCTCTCAGAACCAAGCGCCCAATCACCACTATTAATCCATTCACTACTGCACGATCATACAATCCAATCACCTCTTCAAAGCCCCACGTTTCAATTACCATAATAGGATTTCCCATCCTCAACAGTTACAATGGGGGTTAAGCTTCTAATATGTGAAATTTGGGGGACACAATTCATTCAGTCCACAGCAGGGTGGGAGGCATCTCATCCAACATCTCCAAAGAATCTCAGGAGCTCCTTTCTCACTTTAGTGGAATTTCCTCTCTCACTTAAAGATGGTCCCTTCTCTCCACCTGCATCATCTCAGACACGGGACCCAGGCTTTTTCCTTTATTTTTTCTGAAATCAGTATGTTCTCAGATATTTACCCAGATTTGAGGATAGAAGAGGGGTTTTAAATCATAGCTGGCACATCAGAAACACCTACTGTTCAGGTCCCTCCACCATTCCTGACATAGGGAACATCTCAATGGCTGAGGCTGTTCCTCAGCACCCCCAGCTGCCCTCAGGTAGCTCTCCTGACATAGGGAACATCTCAATGGCTGAGGCTGTTCCTCAGCACCCCCAGCTGCCCTCAGATAGCTCGTCACTCTCATTCTCCTCCACTGCCTCTTCTCCTTCCCAGTCCTCTCATTACCTTCATACTTGGCTTACTTAGCTCTCTCTGTTCCTCAGCACCCCCAGCTGCCCTCAGGTAGCTCGTCACTCTCATTCTCCTCCACTGCCTCTTCTCCTTCCCAGTCCTCTTATTACCTTCATACTTGGCTTACTTAGCTCTCTCTTTTTCTAACTCTGAACTATCTGGAGTGGGGATAAGGAGGAATAGGAATTCACCTTTCCTTTCATGTCAAAACAGATTATCAAGGTATTTCCTGAATAAGAACAATTTCCTAAGAGAAATTCTGCAGCCAGCTTTTTAGATAATTTTCCTCTTCTCTCATTATAATAATAACAATTACCATCTATTGAGCACACAGTTCCCCTGATCTTCATGATCATCTCCATTTCATGGATAAGAAAACTGGGGCTTGTAGATCTAGCACAGAACAAAAATCTTGAGATTTAGAGTCCGAAGATCTTGGTTCCAAGGCTCACTGTTACTCTCCTATACTGATGGTAGAACTTTTAGGAAAATAATTTGTTAGAATTTGTCAAGAGACCAGCCACGTTCAGCCCCTACCCAACAGACAGCAGCAGGAGCATGCCCAGGGACTTCAGAAGCTGAGAACAGTCCCCACCCAACAGATGGCAGGAGCACATGCAGGACCTCAGGAACCGAGGACCTCCCCCATCACTGCCAAAGACACCACTGCTGAGCAGGTGGTTTGCCACAACTACTGCCACTGCAAGGGCAGCTCGCTGCCACAACAGCAGCCACCACCACTGTGCGGGCAGCCCACCAACCACTCAACTGCATTGACACAAGGAGAGTCACCATTGGAGCCCAGGGAAAGAGGTGAGTGAGCAAAGACCTGTGACCCAGTGGCCCAACCCACAGGGGATATTATGCTGCCACAAGCAGTAGCACATCTGGAGGTGGGAGGTATATGCACAGCCCACGTGACTGCCTTAATCTGGGGAGACACATGCAGAATCCCCTGAGAGTGCAGAAACCCAGGATACCTAAATAGAGTAAGGAAGAAAATACCCAATCACCACCAATGCATCCTCCAACTGGGGGGAACAAGGACCTAGGAGGAGCCTCTGCCTGTAGAAAAGAGGAACAAGAAACACTACCCAGGGTCACCTTTTCAAACTGAGGAGTTCCAGTATACCTCAGTACACTCATCGGGGTCACAGGATACTAGCCAGTGTGCCAACAAGCCCACTCACGTCACCCACCCCAGCCAAAGAGTAACAGGGCACCTAGGCACTTCTCCTAAGAACTCGAGAGCTCACCCACATGAAGGTGGGAGAAAGAAAATACACCTCTGACCATTTCGAATCCTGGCTGTTTCCAGAATGAAGCTGCTGAGCACATGGAGCAGGAACTGGCAAAAAGCCACAGCTGTGCCTTTCAGATGAAGTTGCTTGGAGGTGGCAG
>NW_007734264.1:50658-56244 GCF_000696425.1 Galeopterus variegatus | reverse complement strand
GTACCTATAAAGTCAACCATTAAAACCTGAGCTGCACAAAAAGCCTTCCCTATGGAATTAGCAGCAAAGCAGCAATTTAGCTCAACCACAGAGCTCAAGTACTGGTCCTCACAGGAAGTTCCCCCATTTTAGAAGTAAGCAAAGGACAGAAAATTAGTTCCAGTGCAGAGTTTGAGTGGTGGAAACCACAAATAATCCAACACAGAAACTGAAAGAAAAAACAAAGTACCCACAACCAGAGACAAAGTTTGATATTAACTAGTAAAAGTCTCACTTCACCAAAGAACACCTATAACACCTAGAAGGACCAGAAGGCCCCTGGGCTACCAAACTAGAAAGGGGGGAGGGCCGGGGGCCTCAGCCGTGCACTCTGACACCCACAACCAGTCCTGAGCATGGGGGCCTCAGCGCTTGGCCACACCACCCCAGCAAGCACAACCACCCCAGCAATGGCCACTGAGATGCCACAGGAGGCACCCCAGGCTCTCCCAAGCCAGTGTGGTGGGGAGACAAGAGCCACGGCCATGCCCCCACAACACAAGTAACCAGCATAGTGATGACTACTGAGCCACTGCAGAAAGAGCCCTGGGCCCTCCTGAGCCAGGATGGTGGGGGGCCTCAGGCCTTGGTCATGCCCCCCCGCTCCTGCAGACAGCCTAGCGACAACCACCAAGCCACATCAGGAAATGCCCCAGGCTCTCCCAAGCCAGGGTGGTGGGAGGCAGATGGCCTTGGTCATGCCCCCCTACTACCCCTGCAGCCAGCCCAGTGACAACCACTGAGCTGCAGCAAGAAGGGTCCTGGGTTCCTGAGCTGGGGAGGTGGGAGGCAAGGGCTTTCACCACATCCCCTGACATCTGCACCCAGCCCAGCAATGACCAACCCACCACTGGAAGCCCTCGGGTCTCCCCTGTGGGAATGTGGGGGGTGCCACAGGCCTCAATCCCACCCTTCCTCCTTCTTCCTCCTTCCATCATATTTCCTTCCCCTTTTCCCTCTCCCACTCCCTCCCAACTGCTCTGCGACAACATCACAGAATGTACAAAACAATATTAATAAAAGAAAAGATAAGATAAGAAAAGATGACACCACCAAAGGAATATAATAATTCTCAAGTACCAGACTCCATAGAGCAGGAAAACTTTGAAATGACTGAAAAGAAATTCCAAGCAACAATCTTAAGGAAACTCAATGAGATACAAGAAGATTCAGTTAGACAACACAATAAAATGAGAAAAACTATCTAGGATATGAAGGAGGAAATTTACAAAGAGATTAATACCTGACAAAAGAATGCTGCAGAATTCTTAGAACTGAAGGATTCATTCAATGAAATAAAAACACAACTGAGAGCTTAAGCAGTGGGTTAGAACAAGCAGATGAAAGAATTTCTGGTCTTGAAAACAGTCTTTTTGAAATAACAAAAGAAAAAGGAATTTAGAAAATGAAGAAAATCTAAGAGAGCTAGCAGACGACTTTAAGTGCTCAAACATCTGAATCATAGGTGTTCTGGAAGAGGGGGAGAAAGAAAAAGTTGTTGAAAATATATTCACTGAAATAACAGTGGAAAACTTCCCAGGTATAGGGAGGGACATGAACCTTGAGATCCAGGAGGCTCAAAGGTCCCCAAACAGATTTAATCAACAATGGTCCTCTCCAGACACATTATAGTCAAACTGGCAAACCTCAAAGACAAAGAGAGGATCTTAAAAACAGCAAGAGAAAAGTGTCAAGTCACCTATAAGGGAGTCCCCATCAGACTAACCGCAGGCTTCTCAAAAGAAACTCTACAGGTCAAAAGGGAATGGGATGATATATTCAAAATACTAGAAGAGGGCTGGCCCGTGGCTCACTTGGGAGAGTGGGGTCCTGATAACACCAAGGCCAAGGGTTCAGATCCCTATGTAGGGATGGCCGGTTAGCTCACTTGGGAGACCATGGTGCTGATGACACCAAGTCAAGGGTAAGATCCCCTTAGCAGTCATCTTTAAAAAAATAATAATAATACTAGAAGAAGAAAAAACAAACAAACAAACAAACAAACAAACAACAACAACAACAAAAACCAACTGCCAGCCAAGAGTACTACACCCAGCAAGGCTATCCTTCAGAAATTAAGGAGAAATAGTGTATTTTCTAGACAAAAACTGTGGGAGTTCACCACCAGTCTTACAAGAAATCCTCAAGGGAGTCCTACATCTGGAATCCAAAAAGCAATAATTACTACCATGAATATACAAGAACAAAACCCACTGGTAGAAGAGTAGAACAAAAATGTAAACAAGAAAGAAAAAGAAACTATATCTTACCACCTCAAAAAACCAAAAAGCACAGAAGACAAACAATAAAAGGGGAAGAAAGGGACAAAAGATATTTAAAACATCCAAATGAAAATTGACAAAGTGCCAGGAATAAGACAAAACCTTTCAATAACAACCTTAAATGTAAATGGACACAGACTGACTGACTGGATTAAAAAGTTAGACCCAACTATATGCTGTCTTCAAGAGACTCACCTCGCCTATAAAGAAACACACGGACTAATAGTGAAGGGATTAAAAAAGATATACCACGCAAATGGAGACCATAAACTAGTAGGAGCAGCTATTCTTATATGAGATAAAATAGACTTTAAACCAAAAGCCATAAAAAGAGACAAAGAAGGCATTTTATAATGATAAGGATCTATCCAGCAAGAAGATAAACAAAACAGACAAACCATTAGCTAGGCTAACTAAAAAAAGAAGAAAGAAGACTCAACAAAAATCAGAAATGAAAAAGGAGATATTACAGCCAATACCACAGAAATACAAAGAATCATTAGAGATTATTATAAACAACTATACACCAATACATTTGAAAACCTGGAGGAAATGGATAAATTTCTGGACATATACAAAGTACCAAGACTGAACTAAGAAGACACAGAAAACCTCTACAGACCAATAACAAGCAATGAGATTGAAGCAGGAATCAGCAGTCTCCCAACAAAGAAAAGGCCAGAACCGGACGGCTTTACTACTGAATTCTACCAAAGCTTTAAACAGGAATTAATACCAATTCTCTTCAAACTATTCCAAAAAAATTGAAACAGAGGACATTCTCCCAAATTCGTTCTATGGGGCCAGCATACCCTGATACCAAAATCAGACAAAGATACAACATAAAAAGGAAACTACAGGCCAATATCTCTGATGAACACAGATGCAAAAATCCTCAACAAAATATTAATAAGCAGAATTCAGCAACACATAAAAAAAATAATACACCATGATCAAGTGGGATTCATCCCAGAGATGCAAGGATGGTTCAACATATGCAAGTCAATAAATGTGATACATCACATCAACAAAATCAAGGACAAAAACCACATGATTTTCTCAATAGATGCAGAAAAGCAGTTAAGAAAGTTCAACATTCCTTCATGAGAAAGACTCCTAGCAAATTAGGTATAGAAGGAAAGTATCTCAACACAATAAAAGCCATATATGACAAAACCACCATCAATATCATCTTGAATGGGGAAATCCAAAAGCTTTTCCCTTAAGAACAGAAACAAGACAAGGATGCCCACTCTCACCACTCTTATTTAACATAGTATTGTATACTAGTCCGTTTCTATTGCTTACAACAAAATACTTGAAACTGGGTGATTTATAAAAAAATGGAATTTACTGCTTACAGTTTCTTTTTTTTTTTTTTTGTCTTTTTCTGTGTCCGGCAACGGATCGCAACCCTCAGTGTTGCCCCCATACCGGACCGAGGACCGGCAACGGGACTGCAACCCTCGGTGCTGCCCCCGCACCTCGCTCAGCCAGTGAGCGGGAACCGGTCCGTATGTGGGATCCGAACCCTCGGGCGGGAGCGCCGCCGCGCTTCCCAAGCGGCGCACTATCCAGTGCGCCACCGGGCCGGCCCCCTTACAGTTTCTGAGGCTGGGAAGTCCAAAGTCCATCTGGTGGTGGCAACAGTGACCCAGGAGTCTCACACTGCAAGATGGTGGAAGCACAGAGAGCAGAGAGAGAGAGAGAAATACAGACTCTCCTTTTCTTTTAAAGCCCTCAGAACCATGCCCCTGACCACCATTTTAATCCATTCACTAGGCATGGCCCTACAATCCAATCCCTTCTTCAAGGCTCTACCTTTCAGTTACCATAATAGGATGTCACACCCTCTTAACAGTCACAGTGTAGGCTAAGTTTCTAATATATAAAACTTGGGGAACACAATTCAAGCTTCAATGAGTTTGGGGGGGACATAATTCAATCCAGTACATACTGGGAGGACTAGACAGAGCAACCAGGCAAGAGAAAGAAATAAAGGGCATCTAGATTGGAAAAGATCAAGTCTAACTGTCCCTGTTTGCAGGTGACATGATCCTATACATAGAAAAACCTAAACACTCTACCAAAAAACTCTTAGAACTGATAAATGATTTCAGTAAAGTTGCAGGATACAAAATCAACACGTAAAAATCAGTAACATTTTTATCAAACATCCAATAATGAACTAGCAGAAAAAGAGATAAAAAAGCAAGCCCATTACAATAGTCACCAAAAAGATAAAACACCTAGGAATCAATTTAACCAAGGAGGTGAAAGATCTCTACAATGAGGAAATAGAAATCACTGCTGAAAGAAATTAAAGAGGATACCAAAAGATGGAAAGACATTCCATGCCCTTGGATTGAAAGAATTAACACAATGAAAATGTCTATACCCAAAGTGATCTATAGGTTCAATGCAATCCCCATCAAAATACCAATGACATTCTTCACAGAAATAGAAAAAACAACCCTCACATTCATATGGAACCACAAAAGACCCTGAAGAGCCAAAGCAATCCTGAGCAAAAGAAATAAAGCTGGAGGCATAACACTATCTGACTCCAAATTCTACTACAAAGGTATGGAAGCCAAAATAGCATGGTACTGGCATAAAAACAGACAGTCAGACTAATGGAAGAGAACTGAGAACCCAGAAATCAACTCACATACTTAACAGCCAACTGATCTTTGACAAAGGCAACAAGAACATACATGGGGGAAAAGACTGCCTCTTCAATAAATGGTGCTGGGGAAACTAGACATCCATACATAGAAGAATGAATCTAGACCCGTACCTCTTGCCATATACCATAATCAACTCAAAACAGATTAAAGACTTAAATACAAAACCTGAAACTATAAAACTCCTAAAAGAAAACATAGGGGAAACACTTCAGGAGGTTGGAGTAGGCAAGACTTTATGGACCCATCATGCTTCCACTGTGCCACTTTGCTAGCTTTGGGGAAAGACTTGATGAATAAGATCCCCATAGCACAAGCAACAAAAGCAAAAATAAACAAATGGGATTATATCAAACTAAAAAGCTTTTGCACAGCAAAAGAAACAATTAACAGAGTGAAAAGACAATCTAAAGAATGGGAAAAAAATATTTGCAAACTATGCATCTAACAAGGGATTAATATCCAGAATATACAAGGAACTCAAACAACAGCAAAAAAAAAAAAAAAAAAAAAAAAAAAAAAAAAAAAAAAAAAAAAAAAAAAAACCCAATTAAAAAAAGGGAAAAAAAGCGGAAAAG
>NW_007734264.1:48767-49739 GCF_000696425.1 Galeopterus variegatus | reverse complement strand
CTCAAACAACAGCAAAAAAAAAAAAAAAAAAGAAAAAAGAAAAAAAAAAAAAAAAAAAAGAAACCCAATTAAAAAATGGGCAAAAGAGCTGAACAGGCATTTCTCAAAGGAAGATATACAAATGGCCAACAGACACGTAAAAAACTGCTCAACATCACTAAGCATCAGGGAAATGCAAATCAAAAGCACATTGAGATATCATCTCACCCCAGTTAGATTAGCCATTATCAAAAAGACAGAGAACAACAAATGCTGGTGAGGATTCAAAGAAAGGGGAACCCTCCTACACTGTTGGTGGGACTGTAAAGTAGTGCCGCCTTTATGGAAAACAGTATGGAAGTTCCTCAGACAGCTACAGATAGAACTGCCATACGATCCAGCAATCCCACTGCTGGGTGTATACCCAAAGGAATGGAAATCATCATGCCAAAAAGATACCTGCACTCCCATGTTTATCACAGCTCTATTTACAATAGTCAAGAGTTGGAACCAGCCTAAATGTCCATCAGCAGAGGACTGGGTAAGGAAATTATACACAATGGAATACTACTCTGCCATAAAACGAATGAAATTCTGCCATTCTCAGCAACATGCATGAAATTAGAGAAAATTATATTAAGTGAAATATGTCAGATACAGAAAGAGAAATAATATGTGTCCTCACTCATAAGTGGTAGCTAAAACAAAACAAAACAAAACAAACAAACAAACAAAAAAGAACTAAAGAAAGACACAACAATCACGATAATTCATTGAGCTTTCAAAAGGAAAGAACAGGGGCTGGCCCGTGGCTCACTCGGGAGAGTGTGGTGCTGATAACACCAAGGCCACGGGTTCGGATCCCATATAGGGATGGCCAGTTCGCTCACTGGCTGAGTGAGGTGCTGACAACACCAAGTCAAGGGTTAAAATCCCCTTACTGGTCATCTTTTTTTTTTTTTTGTCTTTTGTCTTTTTCCGTGTCCGGCAACG
>NW_007734264.1:46104-48584 GCF_000696425.1 Galeopterus variegatus | reverse complement strand
TTTTTTTAAAAAAAAAAAAAAAAAAAAAAGGAGAGAACAGAACTGAGGCCACCAGAAGTGGGAAAGGGGGGGCTTTAGTGAGAAATTGGTAAAGGGCCACAAAAAATGATTACATTGTATAATGTTGAATATACTAATTATCCTGATTTGAGCATCATGTATTGCACACAGTTATTGATATTCAGTGCTGTAACCCACAGATATGTACAGTGAAATATGTTTCAAAAAAAATAACAATAAAAAATCATTGCCCCCCTATATCCTTTAAACAAATAATTCTACTTGTAGGGAGCTATCCGACAAAATAATGCCAAAAAGCTTAATACACAAAGATGCATGTAAAATGTGGAAGCAGCCTAAATGGCTGGTTAATATGCAGTCATTTATAAATGATGATTAGAAAAAATGTTTAATGCCATGGGGAGAAATGCTTATATTGAAAGTGGTTGTGAGAAAAAATAAATAAATAAAGTGGTTGTGAGAAAACAGCAGGTTATAAGAAAACAAAATTGCCTCAGTGCTGAGATCTGAACAATGTTAAAAAGATACATGGGGAAAAATATAAATAAAAATAAAAAACAAAAGATACATGGAAAAAAAGACTGGAAGGAAATACAATTGCAACTGGGATATCTCATCCTATATAAATGTGAGATTTTTTTTTTCCTTTTTGTCTTTTTTACTGACGGTAATGGGATCGCAACCCTCGGTGTTGCGCCCACACCACGCTCAGCCAGTGAGCGGGAACCGGTCTCCACATGGGATCCGAACCCTCGGTGGGAGCGCCGCCACGCTCCCAAGCAGCACACTCTCCAGTGCACCACTGGGCCGGCCCTAAATGTGAGATATTTTTTAAAAAATCATTTTCAATAGCTGCCCTCACTGACACCATGTCAAAACCTTCGTTCCCACTAGGTAGCTCAATGATGGTGCAATAGACACAGCTACTTTCAGGAATTAGAAGTCTCTGTTTGGTATTTAACATTCACTTAAAATGTTTACATACATAAAAACATTCATTTTAAAATGTCCATCTCAAGCTCCCCTTCCAAGCTCTTGTGCTGACTCTTCCCAGGGAAGTTAGACCTGGCCATTGCCCTCATGGCTCCAGTAGAGAGTGGGGAAATGTGGTCTGTCTTCCACCACTTCCCCATCGGTTCCTTTCTGCTAGTAGGGCTGGGGACAGGGATTGGGAGGCAGAGGTCCTCATAACTGACACTCAGGAAGTAGTAGTCTGTTGGTTGCTGCTGCTGTTCAAGACTAACTGGCTGTTGTCTTCCTCTGTGTGGCAGCATCCAAAAACTGTTTCTCTTGTGCAGAACATTTCTGAATCTCAGCTTCCTTATCTGTGAAATGGAAAGAACACAAACTACCTTATGGGGGTGATGGCAAAAATAGAATTAAGATAATATGTGTAGGACTATTATCAATTGTAAATCACTATGTAAATGTTTATTACTATTCCTTTGAGGAGCCTATTATTTGAAATGTCTACTATTTGAATTACATTTCTGTTTTCCTAAGTGTTTATATTTCTTCACTGTAACACCTTCAGATTAGAGATATAAAGACTTTTAGGTGGTATAAGATGCTATCTGGGAGAGTTATTTCATAGTACTTCCATGGGACATGTCTACTATTTGAAATGTCTAGTATTATTTGATCTCTTCACTTAGAGATCAAATAGTTATTTCTTCACTCAGTAGGACAAAACTGGTGATTGTTCCCTCAGACCTGCTCTTCTCCCACTCTTCCCCATCTCCATAAAGGGCAAGTTCATTCTTCCAGTGACACAGGCCCAAAACTGGAGGTAACCTTGGCCTTCCTCTTTAACTCAACATCCAATCTGTCAGCAGACCTTGCCGGCTGTACCTTTAAACCATATCTGCAAGTCGACCATGTTTTCTCACTTCCACTACTATCCCATCCAAGCCACCTCACCTCTCTTTTGCAACCATTCTCCATCTGGTCTCCTTTCTCCACCCTTGCTTTCCTATGACTAGTCTCCATACAGTAGCCAACATGATCCTTTTCAGACCTAAGTTGGTTCACATTATTTTTAGCTCCAAATCCTCCAATAGCTTTCCATCTCACGCAAAGTGAAATCCAAAGTCTTTGGCAAGGTATACAAGGCTCCAAATGATCTGGCTCTTGGTTCCCTCTCTGACCTTGCTCCTACCACTCTCTCCCTCACTCACCTAGTATTAGACACATTGGTTTCCTTGCTGTTCCTCCCAAAAGCCAAGCATGTTTCTGCCTCAGGGCCTTTGCACTATCTAGTCTTTCTGCCTAGAATACAAGGGTACTTCAAAAAGTTTGTGGAAGGGCCGAGCCCGTGGCGCACTCGGGAGAGTGCGGCTCTGGGGGCACAGCGGCGCTCCCGCTGCGGGTTCGGGTCCTGTATAGGGATGACCGGTGTGCTCACAATGCTCACTGGCTGAGCGCGGTGCAGCCGGTCTCAAAAAGGACAAAAAAAAAAA
>NW_007734264.1:41017-45447 GCF_000696425.1 Galeopterus variegatus | reverse complement strand
ACAATGCTCACTGGCTGAGCGCGGTGCAGCCGGTCTCAAAAAGGACAAAAAAAAAAAAAGTTTGTGGAAAAATGGAATTAAAAGATAATATGAATCTTGGGCTGGCCCCGTGGCTCACTCAGGAGAGTGCGGCACTGGGAGCGCCGAGGCCATGGGTTCAGATCCTATATAGGGATGGCCGGTGTGCTCACTGGCTGAGCGTGGTGCAGACAACACCATGTCGAGGGTTGCAATCCCCTTACTGGTCAAAAAAAAAAAGGATAATATGAATCTTTTCATGAAAATTTTGAAGACCCCTCATACTGTTTCTCCAGAAAGCCACAGGGCTTACTCCCTCATCTCAGCAGAGATTTCCCTGACTACAAAATTTAAAACAACACATTCCTGCCATATCCCTGGTTTATTTTTCTTCTTAGTACTTAATATCCCTGACATTATACATTTATTTCTTTACAGTCTGTCTTCTCCAAGTAGAATGCAGGACTTTGCCCACTACTACATCTCCAGCACCCAGAACAGAAATGAATTCCTTACATTTTTTAAAATCTTTACTTTTTTAGAGCAGTTTTAGGTTCACAACAAAATTGAGAGGAAAGTAAATACAGAGATTTCTTATATAGCTCCTGCTCCTACATATGCCCAGCCTCCTCCATTATCAACATCCCCACCAGAGTGGTACATTTTTTACAATTGATGAACCAACACTGACAGACACATCATTATCATCCAAATATCATAGTTTACATTAGGGTTCACTTTTGGTGTTGTACATTCTGTGGATTCTGACAAATGTATAATGACATGTATCCTTCATTAGAGTATCATACAGAGTATTTTCACTGCCCTAAAAATACTCTGTACTCCACCTATTCATCCCTCCACCACTGGCAACCACTGATCTTTTTACCATCACCATAGTATTGCCTTTCCCAAAATGTTACAAAGTTGGAAGCATATGGTATGTAGCCTTTTTAGATTGGCTTCTTTCACTTAGTAACATGTATTTAAGGTTTCTCCATGTTTTTTCATTGCTTGATAGCTCATTTCTTTTTAGCAGTGAATAATAAGCCATTGTTTGGATGTACCACAGTATATTTGTTCATTCACCTACTGAAGGACATCTTTGTTGCTTCCAAGTTTTGGCAATTATGAATAAAGTTGCTATAAAAACCCATGTGCAGGTTGCCATATAAACATATGTTTTTAACTCTTTTATGTAAATACCAAGGACCATGATTACTGGATCATATGAGAAGAGTATGCTTAGTTTTGTAAGAAACCACCAAACTCTCTTTCAGAGTGGCTGTACCAGGAATTTTGCATTCCCACCAGCAGTGAGTGAAAGTTTCTGTTGCTCCACATTCTCGTCAGCATTTGGTGTTGTCAGCGTTTTGGATTTTGGCCATTCTAATAGGTGCATAGTGGTATCTTGTTTTAATTTGCAATTTGGTGTTGTCAGCGTTTTGGATTTTGGCCATTCTAATAGGTGCATAGTGGTATCTTGTTGTTTTAATTTGCCTTTCCCTGATGACATTTAATGTGAAGCATCTTTTCATATGTTTATTTGCCATCTGTATATCTTCTTTGGTGAGGTGTTTGTTAAGGTTTGAGACTCATTTTTAAAATGGGTTATCTGTTTCCTTATTGTTGAGTTTTAAGATTTCTATGTACACTTTGGATAACAGTCCTTGATCAGATGTGTCTTTTGCAAATATTTTCTTCCAGTCCATGGCTTGTCTTCTTATTCTCTTGACATTACCTTTCACAGAGCAGAAAATTTTAATTTTAATGAAGTCTAGATTGTCAATTATTTCTTTCATGGATCATGCCTTTGGTGTTGTATCTAAAAAGTAATTGCCATAACCAAGGTCATCTAGGTTTTCTCCTGTTATGTTTTAGGAATTTTTTAATTTAGTTTTTCATTTTACATTTAAGTCTTATGAACCATTATAATTCTTGTAAAGTGTGTAAAGTATGTATCTAGATTAATTTTTTTGCATGTGAATGTCCAGTTGTTCCAGCACTGCTTGTTGAAAAGATTATCTTTGTCCCATTGTATTGCCTTTGCTCCTTTTGTCAAAGATCAGCTGACTATATTTATTGTTCTATTTCTGAACTCTCTGTTCTGTTCCATTTATCTAGTTGTCTATCCTTTCATCAGTACCATATTGTCTTGATTACTGTAGCTTGATTACTTATATAATATGTCTCAAAATTGGATAATGTCAGTCCTCTAACTTTATTCTTCTCCTTCAATATTGTGTTAGCTATTCTGGGTCTTTTGCCTCTTCACATAAACTTTAGAATTGTTTGTTAGTATCCACAAAGTAACTTACTGAGATTTTGATTGGGATTGTTTTGAACCTATAGATCAAGTTGGGAAGAACTGACATCTCGACGATATTGAGTCTTCCTGCCCAAGAACATGGAACACCTCTCCATTTATTTAGTTCTTGTTTGATTTTGTTCATCAGAGTAGTTTTGCCCATATAGACCTTGTACATATTTTGTTAGACTTATACCTAAGTATTTCATTTTGGGGGTGCTAATGTAAATGATGTTCTTAATTTCAAATTCCACTTATTCATTGCTGGTACATAGGATAGTGATTGAGTTTTTTTTTTTTTTTCCTTTTTGTCTTTTTTCGTGACCGGCAACGGATCGCAACCCTCAGTGTCGCGCCCGTACCGGACGGGACTGGCAACGGGATTGCAACCCTCGGTGGTTCGTCCGCACCTCACTCAGCCAGTGAGCGGCCGGTCTGTATGTGGGATCCGAACCCTCGGCAGGAGCACCGCTGCGCTCTCAAGCGGCGCACTGTAGCAGTGCACCACCGGGCCAGCCCCCATGTTCAGCTTTAAGTGGAATTACCTTGGCACGTGGGGTTTAGGATTGCAGAGAAGAGGAGGGGAGCTGCCCTTAGTGTCTGATCATCTTTATCCCTTGTGATGCCAGCAGCTGGCTGGAGTCACAAGAGATTCAGTCTGCCACAGCCCACTTTCCGGGAAGCCATGTTGTAGAAAAGACAAGTGTAAACACTCAATAAATGTGATCTAGAGATGAATAGGTGTGGAGAATTTATAGTTTGTACAGAGGGCAAAGGAACAAGGCCACAGAAGAATCTCCACCCAGACAGATTTTTTTTTTTTTTTAAAGATAACTGGTAAGGGGATCTTAACCCTTGGCTTGGTGTTGTCAGCACCATGCTCAGCCAGTGAGTGAACCAGCCATCCCTATATAGAATCGAACCCATGGCCTTGGTATTATCAACCCACCCAGAGAGATTGTTAATGGTCACCCAAAGAGTTGTTAATGTTCTTAAGAGTTGGGGGATGGGGTCATGTATTCAACCCAGGATCATGAACTCTAGAGACACCCCATCTACGTTCACCACCATTCTTACCTCAATTTTCACAGGAGCCCTAAATAAAACTCTGTAGCCACTCTACCTGAATGGTGACTATGTCTGACCCCACACTGCTTTGTCTTAAAGGGACAAGGAGCCAATCTCCATTCTCAATATATGGTCTAATCCCCACATAATGACCTGTTCATTTATGGGCTCCTTACAGTACTGCAGACTAGGGTGCGGTAGCCCCTATCCCTTCCCTCCTGACTTTAGCTGGCTTAGGTCACCTTCCCTGCTCCATACACAGAAAGCTGCACTTCCCAGAACTGTTTTCAACAAGCTGCTCTCTTCCTCCTCAAACCTGCCTGGACTGGCCTGGGCACTCTACAGCAATGTTCTATTTTTCTTTCCCAGAACTTGGCTCAGGCTCTAATCCTTTACCATCAGGGCGTCTGTATGCAACTACCCAAGAGAGAACAGCAGGGGGAGCAAGAAAAATTCAGATTCTTCAGCTGGACAAAAAGGGTCAAGGATAAAAGCTATTTCTCAATAGGCCCAGGTAATTTTCTCCTCATTTGAGATATACAGAACCAAGTACATTGCTAAAATGCTGATCGTGAGGTTCAGGTAAGTGAAAAGCCAAATGGAGTTTATCCATTCAGTCATCAACAACTATTTATTAAGCCCATACTATGTGCCAGGCTTGACACTGTATATAGAGTAATTAAGAAGACTGTTAAAGTCCCTAACCTTATACATTTATAGTGATGAACTGGAAGAATTGGTCAAGGGAGGTCAAAGTGAAGATGTGTGGCAGGTTCATGGGACTCTGGAGTGGGAGAGACAAAAGAATAGACTTTGAGAGCAGAAAACAGATTCTATCAATACAACAAACAAACAAACAAACAAACAAAACATCAGAGAAAGAATGTTGGGTGCAATAAGGCTGCTAAAAGCAATAAAAATGAGAGCACACAATCCAAGTATCTAAGAGAAATAGCATCAAGAACAAGTAGAAACTGAGGACTTGATTAATACACTGATTTTGCTTCAAAATAATACAGTGGGAAGGAGTGAATAG
>NW_007734264.1:39073-40290 GCF_000696425.1 Galeopterus variegatus | reverse complement strand
ACACACACACACACACACACAAACACAGACGAGGAACCTTCAAAAAATTCATGGAACGATTCCTATTATCTTTAAAAAATTTTTTTTGCATCTGGCTGGTATGGGGATCTGAACACTTGGTCTTGGTGTTATCAGCACCATGCTCTAATCAAGTGACTTAACCAATCAGCCCATATTATCTTTTAATACAATTTTTCCACAAACTTTTTAAAGTACACTTTTATCTCAACAACTTGGTCAATAACCACTATAGACAATTTTCACAAAGGACACCCTATTTGTTATGGAAGAAAACTGAGCATCTCTGCTCATCCAAAATTCCAAAAAGTTCAGAACAAACTGAATCTGTGGACATTTTCTCTCCTGTCCCCTTCTCTCACAGTTCTATAGCTAGAACCTATGGTACTGATCCTTTAGAGTGGCACAATATATATGTTATTTCACTGGGGTTCCTTATCTGTGTTATTGATGATGGCAGGGACTGTGCTTGTTTCATCTTTTAATGCCCAGACACAATGCCTGGAATGAAGCCAGGATTCAATAAAAGTTTGCTGAATGCACACCAAATATGTTGTAATTTTTAAAAAGATCTGCACACAAAATATGATTTGAGTTGGGTTGACTTCATGGTTGTATAAAAATGTATTCACTGTACCACTACACATGCATCAGGATGGCTACTGTCAAAAAAAAGAAAGAAAAGAAAAAAAACAAACAAACAAGTGTTGGCAAGGATGTGGAGAAACTGGAATCCCTGTACACTGTTGGAGGCAATACAAAATGTTCCAGCAGTAGTCAACTGTCTGGACAGAACCATTCCTGTGATGGTGTTACACTGCCGGGAGAGGAATGTCTTGTTTTCTTCTTCCAGTTGCCTTCGTCACTGTTCTGATGGTGTCTGGCATCAGTGCAAGGAAGAACTGAGCTTCCTTGAGGGTATGCTAAGCATTCACTCTGGCTGTTTGGCTCTAGTCTGGGAGCAGACACAAAGTGAAAAAAAAAATTAAAATAAAACACAAAAAAACAAAAATGGTGTAGCCACTATAGAAAACAGTATGTTGGTTCCTCAAAAAATTAAAAATGGAATTACCAGATGATCCAGCTATTCCACTTCTGGTATATACCCAAAAGAACTGAAAGCAGGGTATCAAAGAGATGTTTGTTTGTTTGTTTGTTTTCCTTTTTGTCTTTTTTCGTGACCGGTAACGGGATCGCAA